>NW_025814435.1:300000-376355 GCF_018902025.1 Drosophila willistoni
ATTAAGGGACCTCCACACACCCTTAATAGATACATAACTGTATAGTTTGACGTTGTATGGACAATAAAATTACTATTAGACGCAGGAGCTTACGTATCACTATTAAAAGAACAAATAGTAAGGAAAGTCAATACAGTCGACATACACAAAGGGACAAAACTTAGTGGAATATGTAAAGACGTTCTATTTACAAGGTCAGCAACCTCTCAATGAAACACACCTTCCAAGTAATAGAAAATGATTTTCCTATCCCATGTGATGGAATACTGGGGCTTAATTTTATAATAAAAATTTAAGTGCCACACAACCAACAAAATTAAAATTATAATAAACATAGGAATCAGTCAAATCACACATGTGTACTATACTCCATCTAGGACAGAACAAATAATACGCATTGCAATAGCCTCAACCAATAATAAGACCTTTATCCCTAATCAAGAATTGCACCCATGAGTCTGCGTTGCGAACACAACAATTAATGAATATTTGTCCGATTACGAAATCCAAAAATAGACAAACCACATGATTTAAAACATAAAGCTACCATAATTCACAAACTATAGCCCCATTTTCCCGACTTCAAGAAGGAACCTCTACATAAATTATGCTCAGAATTTGATGATTTATTCGCAAAAGAATCTGAACAAATATCCTCCAACAATTTCTATAAACAAAAATTAAAACTCAGTACAGTACCAGGTCGTCCATTGTATCATTTTGTGGTCATGCCATTTGGTTTGTGTAATGCCGCGCAAACAATGTGTAGACTAATGGATGAAATAATACCTCCTGAATTAAAATATTGTACTTTTGGATACTTAGACGATTTATGTGTAGTATCAGAAAGCTTTGAGGAACATCTTATTGTTTTAGCCAAGCTAGCTGAGCAATTTCGAATAGCGAACGTGACTTTAAATGTGGCAAAGACCTAATTTTGTGTCACAAAAGTTGAATTTTTAGGATATGAAGGAGGCAATGGAGGAATTTCAACTGACTCATCAAAAACAGACGCGATTCAGTCATGTCCAATTCCGAAAACAGTTAAACAAGCAAGGGCGTTTATGGGAGTAGTCGGATAGTATAGACGATTTAAACCTAACTTTTCAGATATTAGTTTTCCAATCAACGAGCTTTTGTCGTCGAAAAAGAAATTTATGTGGAACGAGCAAGCTCAGAAATCCTTTGAAAAGCTTAAGTCTGCAGTGTTGCAGAACCCGAACTTTGAACAGAAGTTCTATGTGCACTGCGATGCAAGTGATGTCGGCATAGGCGCTACGTTAGTTCAATTGTCAGATGAAGGAGAAAAAAAACCAATTGTATTTATGTCCAAGAAACTGAGTTCAGCTCAACGAAACTACAGTGTAACTGAGCGGGAATGTTTCACAGCACTAGAAGCAATTAATAGGTTTAGATGCTATATTGAGATGCAGTAATTTGAATTGATTACTGATCATGCAAGCCTTTTATGGCTAATGAAGCAACCTAATTTGAAGGGACGGTTGGCTAGATGGGCCATGAAATTGCAAAGTTACAAGTTCACAATAAGCCATGCGCTTTCGAGAATGTATTGAGATGAAATAAGCGCACTAGAAGAAGTTTATCCTGGTGTTGATTTAAATTCCAACTGTTTTAGTGATATTTAATATCAGAATTTGAAAAAGAAGTTTTTAGGTAGTCTGCAAGAGTATCCAGATATACGAGTAGAAGATGGTTTTTTCTATATACGAACTGAACATGATGATGGAAATTTAGAAAATCAAGAATCGAGATGGAAACTGGGGATTCCATATTGAGATGCAGGAATTTGTATTGATTACTGATCATGCGAGCCTTTTATGGCTAATGAAGCAACCTAATTTGAAGGGACGGTTGGCTAGATGGGCCATGAAATTGCAAAGTTACAAGTTCACAATAAGCCATGCGCTTTCGAGAATGTATTGAGATGAAATAAGCGCACTAGAAGAAGTTTATCCTGGTGTTGATTTAAATTCCAACTGTTTTAGTAATAGTGAATATCAGAATTTGAAAAAGAAGTTTTTAGGTAGTCTGCGAGAGTATCCAGACATACGAGTAGAAGATGGTTTTGTCTATATACGAACTGAACATGATGATGGAAATTTAGAAAATCAAGAATCGAGATGGAAACTGGGGATTCCATATTGAGATGCAGGAATTTGTATTGATTACTGATCATGCGAGCCTTTTATGGCTAATGAAGCAACCTAATTTGAAGGGACGGTTGGCTAGATGGGCCATGAAATTGCAAAGTTACAAGTTCACAATAAGCCATCCGCTTTCGAGAATGTATTGAGATGAAATAAGCGCACTAGAAGAAGTTTATCCTGGTGTTGATTTAAATTCCAACTGTTTTAGTAATAGTGAATATCAGAATTTGATAAAGAAGTTTTTATGTAGTCTGCAAGAGTATCCAGATATACGAGTAGAAGATGGTTTTGTCTATATACGAACTGAATATGATGATGGAAATTTAGAAAATCAAGAATCGAGATGGAAACTGGGGATTCCATATTGAGATGCAGGAATTTGTATTGATTACTGATCATGCGAGCCTTTTATGGCTAATGAAGCAACCTAATTTGAAGGGACGGTTGGCTAGATGGGCCATGAAATTGCAAAGTTACAAGTTCACAATAAGCCATCCGCTTTCGAGAATGTATTGAGATGAAATAAGCGCACTAGAAGAAGTTTATCCTGGTGTTGATTTAAATTCCAACTGTTTTAGTAATAGTGAATATCAGAATTTGAAAAAGAAGTTTTTATGTAGTCTGCAAGAGTATCCAGATATACGAGTAGAAGATGGTTTTGTCTATATACGAACTGAATATGATGATGGAAATTTAGAAAATCAAGAATCGAGATGGAAACTGGGGATTCCATATTGAGATGCAGGCATTTGTATTGATTACTGATCATGCGAGCCTTTTATGGCTAATGAAGCAACCTAATTTGAAGGGACGGTTGGCTAGATGGGCCATGAAATTGCAAAGTTACAAGTTCACAATAAGCCATCCGCTTTCGAGAATGTATTGAGATGAAATAAGCGCACTAGAAGAAGTTTATCCTGGTGTTGATTTAAATTCCAACTGTTTTAGTAATAGTGAATATCAGAATTTGAAAAAGAAGTTTTTATGTAGTCTGCAAGAGTATCCAGATATACGAGTAGAAGATGGTTTTGTCTATATACGAACTGAATATGATGATGGAAATTTAGAAAATCAAGAATCGAGATGGAAACTGTGGATTCCATTTGGTTTGACGACTGAAGTCATAACCAGTGCTCATAATAGTTTCTTCACAATCACATTTTCTTTATGTTTGGTATGCGGGAAATCTTAGTGAGTGATATCGGAGCGCAATTCAAAGCTTTCGAATTTAACGCGTGGCTAACGGAGCTTGTTATTAAGCATGTTTATACAGCTTTATATTCACCCCAAGCCAACGTTTCAGAACGGGTGAATCGATCAATCATAGCAGCGATTAGAGCTTATCTTAATAATGATCATAGAGAGTGGGATGAACATATTCCAGCAATTAGTTCTGCTCTGCGAAATGGTCATCATGCTAGCGTTAATTGTTCTCCATATCATGCAGTTTGCGGCTTTGATATGATCACACATGGGTCTCATTATGGTCTACTAAATAAGTTCAATTTATTAGACGAATCGCTTAATCCCCTTAGGAAAGACGATCAATTGCAGTTGCTGAGAAAAGGAATAAAACAGCAAATTGCATCAGCAGCAGATGAAAACGCCAAGTAGTATAACTTGCGCACTAGGTAAATTCATTTTAGGATAGGCCAAGAAGTATTCAGAAGAAACTTCAGCCAGAGTAATTTTCAGAAAAATACGAATGCGAAATTCAATCCGCAATGGATGAAATCTAGAGTCAGGGAATGTTTATTGAATTGTTATTATGTTTTAGAAGACCTTCAAGGGAAATTGCAAGGAACATATCATGCCAAGGATATTAAACAATGAGGGTTTTCAGACTAATTCGCCGAGAAAACTCTAGAATTCGTCTGTGGTTGTGGAGGTGCCTTGATGAAAACTTGCAAAATTTTTCTTTGCTGGATTAAAGTTTGATAATTTCGCAAATAAATTTTTGCACACAGATTTGCTAAGTCTCAGTACGTTCTAGCATAGTGCCTGAAAGGAAATTAAATTGTATTGCTTTGAGTAAGCAGAAGGTAATTACACAGCTCTATAGAAAAAAAAGCATTAACGACTTTCATATTTATCCCATATATGTATATAATTTTTTTTGTTAGACAAATGCAAAGCCACAATTCCAAAATATTCATGTTGGATAGTGCAAGCAGCGAAGAAGTTATTTACCAAAGGGGACGCTGATCAGTCAAATTTCGTTACGACACCGGCAAGTGCTAGGGCAAACAGTGAGAAGTGAAAAACAGCAAAAACACGCAGCCCAAAGAAAAATGTATAAGTAGTTAAAAAGTATAAAAATTACAAAGAAAAAAAGGAAAATCTAACAAGAGTGAAAAAAAAGAAAAAAGGTTTAAATCAGATGAAGAATATTGAAAATAAGTGAAAACGAAAAATGTTAACTTCTTTTTTTTGTTTAAATCTAGGTAATATTATACATATAATTGACAGTTAGAACAAGTGCATGAGAGGTTATTGTACAAATAATAATTGTTAATAAGAAAGAAAAAGAAGTGAAGCAAGTGGGAAAAAAGGAGCAAAAACAAATTTACAAAGAAGAAAACGCAAAGTAAAATTTTGAGCCACATACTGCAAAAACAATTTTTTTGGTCAAGTCGCGTGACACTGAACACTGAACACTTTGACACTGAAAATTGAAAAGAAATGAAGACAAAAATGTGGGAATGGTCTGGCAATCCTATTCAGCCAGCCCTAGTTCAGTCAGCTGACTCAAAGAAGCTCAAGACAATCTGGCAAGCCGGTCAGACAGAGACTCATTAAGAAGACGAAGTTACAGACGAAAAGACGAGGTTTTAAGACGAAAAACCGAAAGTGTAAGACGTACACACGACGGAAACTCGAAAGACATTAAACAATTAATTATAATTATATCTACTATTAACTAAAAATCAATACTTATCTTAACATTAAATAAAACTAATATAAAACTATAACCGGGACTGTGTTTATTCGTAATACAATACCCCAGTCCCACACATTTTGGGGCCTCAACCTAAAAAGAATTAAACGTGAAAGAAAAGTGACCCACACATTTGGGCTCAACTTAAAAAGAATAAAAAGTGAAAGAGAGGTGACACACACAAAAGAAGTAAAAGTGAAAAAGATTTAAAAGTGTAAAGAAGTGAACTCAACCAAAAAAC
Organism: Drosophila willistoni; assembly: GCF_018902025.1. Taxonomy (NCBI): domain Eukaryota; kingdom Metazoa; phylum Arthropoda; class Insecta; order Diptera; family Drosophilidae; genus Drosophila; species Drosophila willistoni. Next base: position 305,348 of record NW_025814435.1, read on the forward strand.
AAAGTATAACGGAAAATTAAAATAAAGTGTAAAAAGGTGCAAAATTAAATAATACGAGTCTCTGTAAAAGTTTAATGAAAATGGTGAATAATGCTAAAAGTTCAATAAAAGTCGAATCGGTATAAAAGAAACCAATTTTATTTCACAATTTCTTGGAAATTGCATCAGCCAAAAAGAGACGCCACATTTTATCGCGTTTTTACCGCGTCGGTTACCCATACACACACATCAACGAACAAAAACGAAACGAAAAATGGCACAGTTAAATGACTTTCAGTGTATTAGTGAGTTCGAGGGCTATGACTTTGCTGAGTCGGACAATTTGTATAATGATAAAGTTAATTATATTGCTGAAAATCTGTCAGATATGGATCTGGCTGTAATTTGTAATTTGCTTCGATTGCCTCACAATAAAAACGATTTAACGAAACACATATTTTGCAATTTAAAAAAGAATTCTTTGCTCAAAGATGCCGATTTTCAAACGGAAAATAACGACGAAAGCGAAGACGAAGACTCGCAAAACGACGAAGTGTGTGAAAATGTAAGCGTGCGAAGCGAGAATTCATGCAGTGTGCAAAATACAAGCAGTGTGCAAAATATATGCAGTGTGCAAGATACAAGCAGTGGTCGAAATCCAAGCAGTTTTTCCGAAGTTCCGAGGTTCGCTTTAAACTTTCGCGATATAGAAGACTCTATCCGTTTGTTTAGTGGCGAAGATAATCTATCTATCGAAGTATGGGTCCAAGATTTTGAAGATATGGCAACTGTCATGTATTGGAACGAGTTACAAAAATTTATTTTTGCCAAACGATCATTAAAAGGCCTAGCAAAAATGTTTGCTAGTAGTGAGCGAAATGTAACGACCTGGTTTAAACTAAAAGTCGCACTTCTTGCTGAATTTAAATTAACAACAAATAGCGCACAGTTACATAAGTCAATGTCTGATAGAAAAATAAAGAAAAACGAATGTCTGCAGGAGTATTTTTTGTGCATGAAAGAAATGTCATCTCGCGGAAATATTGAAGACTCTTCGCTGATACAATGTGATCGATGGCATGGACGATACTGTGAATAACAAATTAATTTTATACGGGTCTAATAATATAAATGAATTCAAGCAGAAGCTAAAAATTTTTGAAGTTATGCGCGAGAAATCGAAAAATGAAAACAAATATAACAATGGTGTTGGCAAGCAGTATCCGAAAAACGACGATAAGTTTCATGCAGTGCAAAAGAAAAGTGCAAACAAAGAACTCAAATGTTTTAATTGCGGCGCCAAAGGCCATACATCAGTTAATTGCGATTATAAAAATAAGGGCAGAAAATGTTTTCAGTGTAATAATTTCGGACATATTGCCAAAGATTTCATAACAAGCAGTGCAAAAACTGATAAAGCCAATACATGCAAAATTACGTCAACTCAAAATTTTATGTCTATTCCAGTTAAAATCGATAATATTAATTATAACGCGTTCTTAGACACCGGTAGCAAGTACAATTTAATATCTGAAGCAATGCTGAAAAACATGAATAATCCAATGTTGAGTAATTCTAAGGTGTATTTAATCGGTTTCGGAAAGAAAAAAGTCACAGACAAGATCAAAGCATCGGGTTCATTTAAATATACGGTTGATATTAACGGTGAGAAATACTGTTTGACATTTCTCTCAGTGGAGCACTAATTTATGGATGTGGAAATTGTTCTTGGCGAGGATTTCTGTAAGCAAGCGGAGGTTACAATCAGCTACAAAGGTCTAAAGGTGACAAAAACCCAATCATTAGAATCCGAAGTAAGTTCCTTTCTGAAAATCAATGTGGATGACTCCAGTGAACAGCAGGCCGACATAGATCCAGCAGCAAGTAAAAGGGCTAAAGAAGCAGTTCAAAATTTGGTACAGAATTATCATCCGGTAAGCGAAATGTCAACAAATATTCAAATGCGATTAGTTCTAAATGATGATAAACCGATATACTCACGACCTCGACGATTCTCAAATGCAGAGAGATGCATCATTGACAATCAAAGCAATCAATGGCTGAAGGATGGCATAATTGAGATATCAGAGTCTGAGTATACAAGCCCAGTCGTGCTTGTGAAAAAACGGGACGGATCAAATCGGTTGTGCATCGATTACAGACGTATTAATAAAGTAATCATTAGAGATCATTTTCCACTTCCCTTAATAGAAAATCAGTTAGACAGGCTTCAAAATGCACGTATTTTCAGTTCCATAGATTTAAAAAATGTTTTTTTTCATGTTGGCATTGAAGAAGGGAGCCGCAAGTATACTTCTTTCATAACACATAATGGACAATTCCAGTTTCTTCGAGTTCCATTTGGTCTTTCGAACTCTCCCAGCGTCTTTCAACGGCATGTCAATGCTATATTCAGAGATCTAACCAGGAAAGGAGTAGCCATACCATACGTCGATGATATAATAATACCAGCAAAAACTGAAGACGAAGCTGTAGCCAATTTAAAAGAAGTACTCAAACAATGCGAAGAATATGGGCTTGTGATTAATTTCAAAAAATGTCAGTTCCTAAAAACGAAAATTGAGTATTTAGGACACGTAATTGAAAACCAAAGTATAAGTCCATCCACATCGAAAACGCTAGCCGTGTCATCGTTTCCTATTCCGTCTATTCTAAAACAATTACAGAGTTTCTTGGGATTAGTTGGATATTTTCGAAAGTTTATATTAAATTTTTCTCTGATTGCAAAAGCCTCTAACGGATATGACAAAACATGATGCATTGATTATTTATGGTGAGAAAGAGCTAGCTGCGTTTAACAAATTAAAGAAGCTTATTACAGAGAAGCCAGTTTTGAAAATTTTTCATCAGCTACACGAAACGGAGCTTCATACGGACGCCTCAATCGACGGATTTGGCGCAGTCCTTCTCCAGAAGTCGCCAAAAGACATGCAGTTTCATTCAGTGTATTACATGAGCAAGAACACGACAGATGCCGAAAAGAAGTTCACCAGTTACGAGTTAGAAATCTTAGCTGTTGTAGAAGCATTTAAAAAATTTCGAGTTTATTTACTAGGGCTACGCTTCAAACTTGTTACAGATTGCAATGCTCTAGCTAAAACTATTCAGAAAAAGGATCTGTGCACACGAGTAGCTCGTTGGATTCTCCAAATGCAAGAATTTCAATATGACGTCGAACACAGAGCGGGCACTCGAATTCGCCATGTAGATGCACTCAGTCGTGTACCAATGATGATGATCAGCGAAACCAGTATGCATAGCAGAATAAAGCATCTGCAAGCTCAGGACGACCAGCTGAAGGCTATTATAGACGTACTGGCAGATAAGACGAATCACAATAACTATTTTTTAAAGGCTGGAGTTCTGCACAAAGTTTTCTCGGACAACGAACTTATTGTCGTACCAACTAGTATGCAACGAGAACTAATAAAAGCGGCCCAAGATCATGGTCATTTTTCCATCAAGAAGACACGAGAGATCATTGGAAAAGAATATTTCATACCGAATCTGGAAGAGAAAATAAAGAGATTTATAAGCTGTTGCATAAGATGTATTGTGACTAACCGCAAGCAAGGAAAACAAGAAGGAGAGCTTCATCCATTATACAAAGATGAACAACCGCTAATGACCTACCATATCGATTTTTTAGGACCTCTGGAATCAACGCATAAACAGTATAAACATATCCTTTCACCAAGTTTTGTTGGCTGTACCCAACAAAGTCGACTTCTACAAAGGATGCAGTTTTACGACTACAGGAGCAGAGCAAGGTTTTTGGCAATCCATCCCAAATAATATCGGACAAAGGATCAGCTTTTTCTTCGGAGGAATTTGACTTGTATTGCAAAAGCGAAGGCATAAAACATCATCTCATCACGACGGGACTTCCTCGAGCGAACGGCCAAGTAGAGAGGCTAAATACAACAATCATCGCAGTTCTTTCTAAACTCTCAAGCGACGATCCAAGAAAATGGTACAAATTTGTAAATAATGTCCAGCAAGTCATCAATTCAACATTTAGTAGAAGTATAAAAACAACAAAAACAACTTGAGCTGCTTACGGGAACAAAGATGCGATTAAAGTCTGATATCAAAATCAAGGAAATGATAGAAGACGAAATGATTCAACACTTTAATGATGAACGAGATAAACAATGTAAAGAAGCAAAGCAACATATTCTACAAATTCAAGATGAAAACAAAAACAGGTACAACTTAAGACGAAGACCAGCATCGAAGTATAAGATAGGCGATTTAGTTGCCATCAAAAGAACCCAACTAGGTCCTGGGTTCAAGCTAAAGCCGAAATATCTTGGTCCATACCGGATCATAAGGGTAAAATTCAACGACACCTACGACGTGGCAAAAGACTCAGTATTCGGCGAAGGCCCAAGGCAGACGAGCACTTGTGCTGAGTATATGAAACCATGGGTACCATACGACGACGACGACGATGCATTCGGAGCGAATGAAGTGTAGGATGGCCGATTTGTGGAATGGTCTGACAATTCAGCCAGCCCTAGTTCAGTCAGCTGACTCAAAGAAGCTCAAGACAATCTGGCAAGCCGGTCAGACAGAGACGCATTAAGAAGACGAAGTTAAAGACGAAAAGACGAGGTTTTAAGACGAAAAGCCGAAAGTGTAAGACGTACACACGACGAAAACTCGAAACACATTAAACAATTAATTATAATTATATCTACTATTAACTAAAAATCAATACTTATCTTAACATTAAATAAAACTAATATAAAACTATAACCGGGACTGTGTTTATTCGTAATACAATACCCCAGGCCCACAAAAATAAATGAGAAAAATTTAAACAAAAAAAGAAAAGAATGAAATCTAATGCAAAATTGAAAAGGTTGAAAAAATTCTATAACAAAGAAAAAAAAAAAAGTGAAAATATCGAAAAAAAAAAATTTAAAAAACAAGCATAAGCAATTGCTTTACAAGAATTGGTAACAAAATAAAATATAATTCCAACTGTTTTAATGATAGTGAATATCAGAATTTGAAAAAGAAGTTTTTAGGTAGTCTGCGAGAGTATCTAGATATACGAGTAGAAGATGGTTTTGTCTATATACGAACTGAACATGGTAATGGAAATTTAGAAAATCAAGAATCGAGATGGAAACTGTGGATTCCATATTGAGATGCAGGAATTTGAATTGATTACTGATCATGCAAGCCTTTTATGGCTAATGAAGCAACCTAATTTGAAGGGACGGTTGGCTAGATGGGCCATGAAATTGTAAAGTTACAAGTTCACAATAAGCCATGCGCTTTCGAGAATGTATTGAGATGAAATAAGCGCACTAGAAGAAGTTTATCCTGGTGTTGATTTAAATTCCAACTGTTTTAGTGATATTTAATATCAGAATTTGAAAAAGAAGTTTTTAGGTAGTCTGCGAGAGTATCCAGATATACGAGTAGAAGATGGTTTTGTCTATATACGAACTGAACATGGTAATGGAAATTTAGAAAATCAAGAATCGAGATGGAATCTGTGGATTCCATATTGAGATGCAGGAATTTGTATTGATTACTGATCATGCGAGCCTTTTATGGCTAATGAAGCAACCTAATTTGAAGGGATTTGGCTAGATGGGCCATGAAATTGCAAAGTTACAAGTTCACAATAAGCCATGCGCTTTCGAGAATGTATTGAGATGAAATAAGCGCACTAGAAGAAGTTTATCCTGGTGTTGATTTAAATTCCAACTGTTTTAGTAATAGTGAATATCAGAATTTGAAAAAGAAGTTTTTAGGTAGTCTGCGAGAGTATCCAGACATACGAGTAGAAGATGGTTTTGTCTATATACGAACTGAACATGATGATGGAAATTTAGAAAATCAAGAATCGAGATGGAAACTGGGGATTCCATATTGAGATGCAGGAATTTGTATTGATTACTGATCATGCGAGCCTTTTATGGCTAATGGAGCAACCTAATTTGAAGGGACGGTTGGCTAGATGGGCCATGAAATTGCAAAGTTACAAGTTCACAATAAGCCATCCGCTTTCGAGAATGTATTGAGATGAAATAAGCGCACTAGAAGAAGTTTATCCTGGTGTTGATTTAAATTCCAACTGTTTTAGTAATAGTGAATATCAGAATTTGAAAAAGAAGTTTTTATGTAGTCTGCAAGAGTATCCAGATATACGAGTAGAAGATGGTTTTGTCTATATACGAACTGAATATGATGATGGAAATTTAGAAAATCAAGAATCGAGATGGAAACTGTGGATTCCATTTGGTTTGACGACTGAAGTCATAACCAGTGCTCATAATAGTGTTATATCAGCACATGGAGGAATGGCTAACAATAAGACCCTAGAATTAATAAGGAAATTTTTTTATTGGCCAGGCATGGTGTCACAAGTGAGAGATTATGTACGTAATTGTGATATTTGCAAGTCTACCAAAGCTCGAATTGCATTTTAAAACCGCCGTTGGGAAAGCTAGCAGTTTCAATGCGTCCTTTTCAGTGGTTTTACATAAAGACCTGCTTGGTCCATATCCACGCAGTAATCGAAGGCATATTGGGTTGGTAATAGTTTTGGATCACTTTTCCAAATTTCATTGGCTGTGTCCGTTGAAGAAATTGATATCTCGTTTAATACAGGAGTTTCTTCACAATCACATTTTCTTTATGTTTGGTATGCCGGAAATCTTAGTGAGTGATATCGGAGCGCAATTCAAAGCTTTCGAATTTAACGCGTGGCTAACGGAGCTTGTTATTAAGCATGTTTATACAGCTTTATATTCACCCCAAGCCAACGTTTCAGAACGGGTGAATCGATCAATCATAGCAGCGATTAGAGCTTATCTTAATAATGATCATAGAGAGTGGGATGAACATATTCCAGCAATTAGTTCTGCTCTGCGAAATGGTCATCATGCTAGCGTTAATTGTTCTCCATATCATGCAGTTTTCGGCTTTGATATGATCACACATGGGTCTCATTATGGTCTACTAAATAAGTTCAATTTATTAGACGAATCGCTTAATCCCCTTAGGAAAGACGATCAATTGCAGTTGCTGAGAAAAGGAATAAAACAGCAAATTGCATCAGCAGCAGATGAAAACGCCAAGTAGTATAACTTGCGCACTAGGTAAATTCATTTTAGGATAGTCCAAGAAGTATTCAGAAGAAACTTCAGCCAGAGTAATTTTCAGAAAAATACGAATGCGAAATTCAGGGAATGTTTAGGGAATTGTTATTATGTTTTAGAAGACCTTCAAGGGAAATTGCAAGGAACATATCATGCCAAGGATATTAAACAATGAGGGTTTTCAGACTAATTCGCCGAGAAAACTCTAGAATTCGTCTGTGGTTGTGGAGGTGCCTTGATGAAAACTTGCAAAATTTTTCTTTGCTGGATTAAAGTTTGATAATTTCGCAAATAAAATTTTTGCACACAGATTTGCTAAGTCTCAGTACGTTCTAGCATAGTGCCTGAAAGGAAATTAAATTGTATTGCTTTGAGTAAGCAGAAGGTAATTATACAGCTCTATAGAAAAAAAAAAGCATTAACGACTTTCATATTTATCCCATATATGTATATATTTTTTTTTGTTAGACAAATGCAAAGCCAGAATTCCAAAATATTCATGTTGGATAGTGCAAGCAGCGAAGAAGTTATTTACCAAAGGGGACGCTGATCAGTCAAATTTCGTTACGAAACCGGCAAGTGCTAGGGCAAACAGTGAGAAGTGAAAAACAGCAAAAACACGCAGCCCAAAGAAAAATGTATAAGTAGTTAAAAAGTATAAAAATTACAAAGAAAAAAAGGAAAAATCTCACAAGAGTGAAAAAAAAGAAAAAAGGTTTAAGTCAGATGAAGAATATTGAAAATGAGTGAAAACGAAAAATGTTAACTTCTTTTTTTTTTGTTTAAATCTAGGTAATATTATACATATAATTGACAGTTAGAACACACTTGCTCTCATGCACTATGAGAGGTTATTGTACAAATAATAATTGTTAATAAGAAAGAAAAAGAAGTGAAGCAAGTGGGAAAAAAAGGAGCAAAAACAAATTTACAAAGAAGAAAACGCAAAGTAAAATTTTGAGCCACATACTGCAAAAACAATTTTTTTGGTCAAGTCGCGTGACACTGGACACTGAACACTGAACACTTTGACACTGAAAATTTAAAAGAAATGAAGACAAAAATAAATGAGAAAAATTTAAACAAAAAAAGAAAAGAATGAAATCTAATGAAAAATTGAAAAGGTTTAAAAAATTCTATAACAAAGAAAAAAAGAAAGTGAAAATATAGAAAAAAATTAAAAAAACAAGCATGAGCAATTGCTTTACAAGACTTGGTAACAAAATAAAATAAACAAAAAAAATAAAAACATAACTAAGTTAAATCTAAAGCCTCTACAGCAATTCCTCGAGGGCCTTCGTCTGACGCTACAAGGGTGAGTTTTTCTAATAAATTTTTTTGGTACCAAATTGTATATAAAGCGAAGTCGGAGAGATTAAGCAAATGTATTCAATACAAAGATGTTGAGAGGGGAGGGGACGCACAACTCGATGAACGCAGGCAGAATAGAAAGAATGGTAACACGTCCGTACAACTCAGAAGTTTATTAGAGACTAACATAATGCATTATCCATTTGGTGTAAATAAAGATCCAACTCTGCTGCCACCGCCAAAACAAACCTTACGCTTTCTAATCGACATACAGGTGCATATGTATCGGTGTAGTTTACACCGAACTGCTACGAGCATCCTTTCGCAACCAATCGCGCCTCAAAACGTTCTATGTCTCCCTGCGCATTCTTTTTCAGACTATAAACCCATTTGCAGCCTATTGTTCGTTGTTTGTTTGTTAGGTCCATCAGCTCCCAAGTTTGATTTTTTACCAGAGCTCCAAACTCTTTGTCCATTGCCTCTTGCCACTGCGATGCATATGGTCCACTTATGGCATCCTCGTGGGTCGATGGAATTGGCACCTCACCAGCCACAATCGAACCAAGTATATTATACTGTTTTCTCGGCCGTCCAGGTTTACCCGTTCTGATTACTCGTGGTCTGCCAGGTCCTACCCGCATTTCGCTCTCATCTTGTGCAACCTTTTCTTCAGGTGCACTATGAAGCGATTCCTCGTCACCATCAGATTCAGAAGACTGTCCCTCTGATACGTCGTTCTCGCTTTCATTTATTTCTGGAATTGCATCTGCTATCTCATTTTGTCTATAGCGTCCAGGCAAATCAAACATTACCGTCGTACAATTAGTTTGCTCTAAGGGATCTCTTTCATCAAAGAGAACATCTCTTCGTTCAATCACTTTGCGAGTTTCTCCATCATATAATCGGTAGCCTTTTGCTTCTCTTGAATATCCCACCATGCGATATTCCTTTCCTTTTAGTCGGAATTTACTTTCCTGATGACTCTTGGACAGCCGCAACTGCAACAGAACCAAAAACTTTAAGATGATTGATACATGGCTTCTTACCAGTCCACGCTTCCATTGGCGTTTGGTTTGTCAGCGCGCTTGTAGCCGAACGGTTCCTCAGATATACAGCTGTAAATATAGCCTCTGCCCACAATGCCTCACATAATCCAGACTGTGCCAACAAACACCTAGACATTTCCACCAGAGTGCGGTTAGCTCGTTCCGCAACGCCGTTCTGTTGTGGAGTGTACGCTATGGTCAACTGGCGTAATATCCCGTTTTTCTTGAGGTAGTCATCGAATGCTTTGTTCACATATTCTCGTCCATTGTCACTGTGGATACATTTTAGCTTCTTCCCTGTCTTGACTCTTGAACTCCAAAAACTTGCCAAAAACCTCATCTTTGCCCTTGAGGAAGTACACAAAAATTCGCCTAGATTTATCATCAATATGTTAGGAAGTAACGTGAACCACCTAGTGATTTTGTTCCAAAAGGTCCGCAGACATCACTATGAACCAATTGTAAAAGTTCACTGGACCGACTTTCTGTCATCTTGGGAAATGGCTGAACATGTATTTTACTCACCATGCACGTCTTACATGGAGTATCGGGCACGAAGTTTGTCACACTTAGCCCACGTACCAAGCCCTTACTTGCGATTTGCGTCAGACTTGTATAATTAAGATGACCAAAGCGTTTGTGCCACAATGACACATCTTCTCCAACAGCAGCAAAAAGATTTTCCGATTCAGCTTCAAAAACAAACAAGTTGCCTAGCTTTTTTGCTTCTAAAATACATTCACCATTTTGTATGAACTTTGCCATATGTTTTTCGAAATGTACAACACTGTCATATTCAATAACACGCGCCACTGACATAAAGTTTCCTGCCAGCCCTGGTACATAAAGTACATTGTTCATTGTTAATGTACATATTCCAGTCCGAATGGTGACTTTTCCTTTGCCTTCTGCACGTAAATACCCTGCATCTGCCAGACTGATCTTCTCATCATGTACAGAAAAATCTGAAAACATACTCTTATTGCAACACATATGACTCCTCGCACCAGAATCCAAGCACCACTTCTCTCTTTTCATATTCTCTGCTTCCAAAGCATTTATCAAGCTACATTGCTTGTTCTCTATTCTCTCAGTGTACTTGTACTCTTTCTCTTTTTTGTCGGCTCTCTCTTTGCCGCACTGTGCTTTGACATGCCCTTGCCGACCGCATTTGTAACAAGTAATTTGCGAACGATTTCTCTGTGTGCGTGTGTTTTGATTTCTGTTTCTGTTTCTCATAGCGACTAATGGGCAAGAGCCCATTCTCTTTTGTTACAGTTAGACGTCTTCGTTCTGCTTCCTCCTTTAATTTTATGCAGAGAATTTCAAAACTGGGCAAATCGTCGCGCGTCTCAATGGCGACAACGAAATTCTCATACGCTGGTGGTAGACTCGATAACCAAATGATAGTTCGTAACTCCTCGTTAATTTGTACACCGGCGCCTGCAAGTTGATCTAACACATCAGAGAAAACATTTATATAACTGGGCATATCTTGACCGTCTGTCATGCGTAAGCTTAGCAACTTATTGTACAGCGATGCCTTCCGCACCGGTCCCCTTGGCTGATGGACATCTTGTAGTCTTGTCCACGCCTCATATGCCGTTAAACAATTTTTGATGTATGCCAATTGCGATGGTTTTAAGCTCAACGTAATACTTGCTAGGGCATTCAGATCCGATCCTCCAAGATCGACACCCTGTACCGTGGGTAAATTTCCAGCCGTTACATCCCACAGGTCTGAATGCACCAATACGCTGCGCATTTGTATATTCCAAGAATCATAAATAAACGACAAAATAGTCGAGCCGTCTGTATCTGCTTACATTAGCCCACTTTTATTGGTACAGATTAATAAAAAAACTGTTGTCCGATAAATTTCCACTCCCTAGAATTGATGACATCTCGGATCAACTAGGTAGAGTAAAGGATTTCTCATGCCTTGACCTAGTGTCAGGTTTTCATCAAATTGAACTCGAAGAAGAGTCACAAGACATTACATCCTTTTTCACATGTAATGAATCCCACTCTGTTATAGTACGCAGATTTTAGCAAAGATGGAAGATGGAAGTAAATACCCATGTGGAACAGTCATAACGCAAAATAAAAATGGACTACAGCTCCCAGTTGCATACACATCTAGATCTTTTACAAAAGGTGAGAGAAACAAGTGTACAACAGAACAAGAATTAGCAGTAATTCATGGGGCAATTACGCACTTCAGACCATACATGTATGGTAGACATTTTAGTGTCAAAACGGACTACAGGTCATCAACGTATTTGTTTTCAATGACAAATCCAAGTTACAAGCTAACTAGACTGCGACTTGAATTAGAGGAATCGAATTTTAGGGTAGAATATCTAAAGGGAAAAGACAATTTCGTAGACGGAGCGCTATCGAGAATAACAGTAAAAAACTTACAAAATACACAATACCCGCGCACGGATATGACTAGATCGACATGAGCAATACCATCGTATTGCATTTCGATATGACCCAGCTGTTAATTATGGCTCCAGCCGTCGTCATTGTACAGACCCCTGCACCCTGTTGTGCTCCTAGTTTGTGGAATTACAGTTTCCTCTGAATGTCCAAATTTTTTTTAGCTTTCGGGTGCGGGTAAAATTTTTAGCCAATGGGCTGGGTTGGGTTGGATGTAACATTTCGGCCCATGCCCACCTCTAGTACGGATCTACTATGAGAGCGACTACGAAGTTGCTACGAGAGCGACTACGAAATTGCTACGAGAGCAACAGAAAAGGAAATGCTCCGTAGCAATAGCACAAAAATTTATTTTGTTTGCTCTGCTCTCATCTCGCTTTTAATGCTTGTGCTATTGCTACAACTACAAATAGCGTATCAAAAATTTTTTGCTCTTGCTATTGCTCTGTGCTCGGACGATGTATGCTACGGAGCAGAGCAGAAGAGCAATCGTTTTCCGTTTGTGCTCTCTGCTATGCTATGTAGCCCTTCGAAATCAGAGCAGTAGCGGAGCAGAGCAATATTTTTATTGAAATTGCTGCTATGTAGCAGCAAATGCAAACACTGGTGCCATGCCTCCATAGCATGGTGCTGGACATTGCTGGATCCGCAAATTTAAACGCGCGACCACTCTGTATACATACAAGAAAACGAAATTGTAAGAAATAGTAATTTTAAATTAAGAAATGTCAGTAAAGCCTGTAAAGCCTGTAAAGCTATGCGAAACATTAGGTAGAGAAAAAAAATATCAAGGAAGCTAACTTCGGCTATGCCGAAGTTTATATACCCTTGCAGTCCTTGGTAATAATAATTTTCAATATTTTTTTCTGCAACTCAATTCATCAATTTTACTCTCTATTTTACAATTTGTTCTTCTTCCCTCATTCCCAAAGCAAAGCAACGCACGCATACACATACAGTTTATGTAGCGTTGCGTCTGTGTGTGTATGCATGTACTCTGTTGATGACAAAAGACGTAGTAGACAGCAAGCAGCACTGCCGGCAGAGCTGGGAGCAGAGCCGATTATTATATTGACTGTAACTTGTGTTATATTTATCCGATCAGATTCAAATTTTGGGATCTGGGGTTTTATATCCAATATTATCACATACGTAAATTTCATAGCATACTTCAATTTTTATGAAAATGTTTCTTCTAGTTCTTCTAGACCTATATGATATAGTGGTCCGATCCTGATGGTTTACGTACTTTATTTTTCCTGGGTAATAAAAAACCCCGAAAAAAAATTTCAGCCCGATAGCTCTTAAGACGGCTGGGTAAAAGGCATACACACAGACGGACAGACGGACGGACATGGCTACATCAACTCAGCTTCTCATGCTGATCAAGAATATATATACTTTATGGGTTCGGAAACGTCGATAGATTTGAATGAATACAGAGTAAAATTGAAGTCATCTACATCTTTATTTTCAGCCGCCAAAATTGCTCGCTCACTTAACCATTTAGTATTTTTGTAATTAGCAATGATATCCGGAAATACTTTGTTGATAAGCTCATCTTTTGAGATGAGACGAAATTGCAAAAACTTGGAGGAAATGAAATCAAACCGCTCGATTCGTCAACAGGAACACGGCCATTACCATATTCAGCAATTGCTTCGAGAAATCATAAGCAGATAGATCGTTCAACAATGAAACTCTTTGAAGTTTGTTTACATATCGCCACAGATTTGATGCTTTGAGGCAAACGTTTATTTCGTCGGCATCATTAGATCTTGGAATTACTGGAAGTGTTTGTCGGAAATCGGCAGATAATAAAGTCATGGAACCACCAAAACATCTCGAGTCATTACGCAGATCTTTTTATGTTCGGTCTAGTGCATCCAATAAGCGTTTCTGCGCCTTTGTGCATTCATCCCATATGGTAACTTTTGATGCTACTGAAACTTTGGCTATTGCATGTTAACGTTAACGCGTACAGTGGCCAAAATCAATGACATGAATATCTTACCAGTTCCACCGGGGGCATCCAAAAAAAAAAGGCACCATTTCCATCATCAATTGCATTAATAAGAAAAAGCGCTTTCTCCTTGTTCATCGGATTATTGACTCGCTATGTTCCATAGCCTAATTGCACTACGGCTCCGCTGGGAAAAATTAAATCTTTTAGGAGCGAGACCAGTAGCTGAAGCGGGAACAGTAAATGGAATTGGGCTCAGCGGGAGTGCTCTAGTGCTTGAGTTTCTAATGCATGAGGTTCTAATGCATAAGGTTCCAATGCTTGAGGCTCCAACGATTGAGGCTTCAATACTTGAGGCACCAATGCTTGAGGCTCCAATGCTTGAGGCACCTATTGTCCAGTTTGAATGCCGAGAACTACTTTCAAGAGTAGATTTAACATTTTCCACTCCAACCTACAGAAGGATGCCAAGGCGAAATGATTCTCTAGGCATTGCACATCATAAGAATGCAGAAATGTACTTGGTTACAAATGTACACCAAGTCCAAAGCAGTCATTTTAGGCATTAGTCTAAATTGGCAGAACTCCCGCCAATGCATTTAGCTGGTTTTGTTCGCACATTCCCTTCGCCATTCTTCTTGAGGCCCGTACAGAAACGATACAACCTACCAAATTTTAACTTCGGTTTCGAATGTTTGTTACGTTTTTTTCAAATCAACGCATTCGTCTTTTTTCTGTGATTTGCTACTTCAGGTTACTCATTTGTCTTTCTTATTTGGATTATCGGCATCACTGCCAATGTCAAAGAGATTATCTTCCTCACCATCGGTAATTTCAATCAAGTCCATAATTTTTAAATGTTTAAGTACTTAACCACTTAATGTTAAATCTACTCTTGAAAGTAGTTCTCGGCATTCAAACTGGACAATAGGTGCCTCAAGCATTGGAGCCTCAAGCATTGGTGCCTCAAGTATTGAAGCCTCAATCGTTGGAGCCTCAAGCATTGGAACCTTATGCATTAGAACCTCATGCATTAGAAACTCAAGCACTAGAGCACTCCCGCTGAGCCCAATTCCATTTACTGTTCCCGCTTCAGCTACTGGTCTCGCTCCTAAAAGATTTAATTTTTCCCAGCGGAGCCGTAGTGCAATTAGGCTATGGAACATAGCGAGTCAATAATCCGATGAACAAGGAGAAAGCGCTTTTTCTTATTAATGCAATTGATGATGGAAATGGTGCCTTTTTTTTTTTGGATGCCCCCGGTGGAACTGGGAAGATATTCATGTCATTGATTTTGGCCACTGTACGCGTTAACGTTAACATGCAATAGCCAAAGTTTCAGTAGCATCAAAAGTTATCATATGGGATGAATGCACAAAGGCGCAGAAACGCTTATTGGATGCACTAGACCGAACATAAAAAGATCTGCGTAATGACTCGAGATGTTTTGGTGGTTCCATGACTTTATTATCTGCCGATTTCCGACATTTCCACATTGGATCCGGATCCTCCCCATCCTTACGACCATTTAATGCAACCATGTAGGCATTATTGGACAGGCGTGGTTCATTCAATATCTGATGAGCTTGTACCATAACCATGGGCATAGGAGTATCATTATTGATTTACTAGCAATCCATCAGTGATTTATTTGACTTCACATTTTCATTACGCTCGTGTATTGAGGTTTCAAATTTAATAAGCATTATTGCCTTTCAGGTCATCAGAGGGAACCACTTTTTATGCATATTTTTGCGTTTCTGCAAGGGTATAAATATATTAACTTGATTTATTTCATATTCCTTCTATATTTTTATACCCTTGCAAAAAGGGTATATTAATTTTGGTCAGAAGTGTTCAACGCATAGAAGGAAGCATCTCCGACCATATAAATTATATATTTTCTTGATCAGCATGACGAGACGAGTATATATAGCCATGTCCGTCCGTCCGTCCGTCCGTCTGGATCAACGCAAACTCCTCCTAGACCGTTGGAGCTATAGAGCTGAAATTTTGCATGTAGGCTTGGATCGGATTCAGCCGGATCGGACCACTATATCATATAGCTCCCATACAATCGTCAAAGTCACGAACAGTGACTTTTCTCAATAACTTCCTTATTTTCTGAGCTATTGTCGTGAAATTTAATATTGGTGAGTTTATTATACATATAAACGACTGTGCCAAATTTGATCAAGATCAGGTGACTATATTATATAGGAACGATCGGTCGAAAACAGTGACTTTCTTCAATAACTTCGTTACTTTTGATGCGATTGCTTTCAAATTAAATATATGTTAGTTTAGTATATTTGTTAATGACTGTGAATTTGATAAATATCGGGTTACTATATCATATAGCTCCCATAGGAACGATCGGTGGAAAACAGTGACTTTAATCAATATCTTCGTTATTTCCTATGCAAAGATTGTTGGCCGTTCTTTCGCAAACATTAGTCCTTTTAGATAAAACGTTTTTCCACTTTGATGGCTATAGGTAAGGAAAAAGTTACCAAAAAAGTTGCAAGGGCATACAAATTTTGACGTGGTCGAAGTTAGCCCCGGCCCTCTGGTTTTTATTCTATAATATTTTACAATAATTAATAACATGTAACTAGTAAGCTCTCTTTAATACTACTAGTTTTAGTCCCTCTTATTCAATAGTTTAATTTACTTGGAGTTCCATTGGTTTTTAAGTCTGAAAGTTCTGAATCTCAAAATGTGGAGTCATACCAGACCAGCTGTTTAAAATTAGTCTGTATTAATTTTCTTTGAACTTTATTGTGTAAAACAAGATATGCTTCTGAAATTATAATGAATTTGAATATGATTGCTTAAGCTTTATAATTAATTTTCCTAGTGACATGGGTACATGAGTTGATATCGATCAGTTTTTTTAATGGGAATCTTTACAAATAACAACAAAGATTCATGGTTGGGAGGGTATAGAACTGACAAGGTCTATCTACATCTTGACCTCAGTAACCGCTAGCTTGTGATCAAAAGAATACACCTTCATTTCTTTCGTTGTTTTTTATTAATAGGAATTTCCTTACTGTGTTCGTAGGTATTTTCTGCCAGTCATTCAATTTTCATTTAATGTTAGTTTCAGTAGAGATCTTAAAAAATTAAATTTTATAATTAAAGGTAGAGATTCAGCAAACAACCCCCCCACCTCGCAAGAGCTACGGAACCAGAGGATCTCAATCTGCTGCAATTCACCTACCGCCTTCTTTCGGTTATCGATTGATTTATTGTCGCTGTGATAGGAGAACCGATTATATAAAAATTATAGCGCATAGCGCGGAGTCGAATAGGAAGGTTACAAGGTGAAGCAGCAACAGCTACGCCATTGGTAGTTTTTGAATCTGTTCTCTCAGATTCTTTAACAGTAGGAAGTCCATAACCAGTGCCAGTCGCATTTCATGTAATCACTGCTACCAAAACTATAACTGTGGAATTTTATATGCTCGCGTAGTCACATCACAAAAGTCGCATTTCGCGGCCATCTCGCTGGAGCGAGACCAGTAGCTGAAGCGGGAACAGTAAATGGAATTGGGCTCAGCGGGAGTGCTCTAGTGCTTGAGTTTCTAATGCATGAGGTTCTAATGCATGAGGTTCCAATGCTTGAGGCTCCAACGATTGAGGCTTCAATACTTGAGGCACCAATGCTTGAGGCTCCAATGCTTGAGGCACCTATTGTCCAGTTTGAATGCCGAGAACTACTTTCAAGAGTAGATTTAACATTTTCCACTCCAACCTACAGAAGGATGCCAAGGCGAAATGATTCTCTAGGCATTGCACATCATAAGAATGGAGAAATGTACTTGGTTACAAATGTACACCAAGTCCAAAGCAGTCATTTTAGGCATTAGTTCGCCGTGATCGTTTAACGGCAAATCGTTGCTCTTATTGGCAGAACTCCCGCCAATGCATTTAGCTGGTTTTGTTCGCACATTCCCTTCGCCGTTCTTTGTGAGGCCCGTACAGAAACGATAGAACCTACCAAATTTTAACTTCGGTTTCGAATGTTTGTTACGTTTTTTTCAAGCAAATCGTCCTTTTTCTGTGATTTGCTACTTCAGGTTACTGATTTGTCTTTCTTATTTGGATTATCGGCATCACTGCCAATGTCAGAGAGATTATCTTCCTCATCATCGGTAATTTCAATCAAGTCCATAATTTTTAAATGTTTTAAGTACTTAACCACTTAATTGACCAACATTGGATCCGGATCCTCCCCATCCTTACGACCATTTAAAGCAACCATGTAGGCATTATTGGACAGGCGTGGTTCATTCAATATCTGATGAGCTTGTACCATAACCATGGGCATAGGAGTATCATTATTGATTTACTAGCAATCCATCAGTGATTCATTTGACTTCACATTTTCATTACGCTCGTGTACTGAGGTTTCAAATTTAATAAGCATTATTGCCTTTCTGGTCATCAGAGGGAACCACTTTTTATGCATATTTTTGCGTTTCTTCTTTTTCTTATGTTTTTTCGAAATCACAGGCAAATTAATGGGCAAATGCTTGCTTATTTTCGGGCCAGTCAACATTATTAGATGGAGCCTTAGCCACTTCTTCCAAATATTTAAAATGCCCCTATTCATAGTCGATTCTTTAATTGGCTCATCTACATTTACCTCAAAGAGATTTTTTGTTTGAAATTTGTTCGAGTATTTCTAGTTGAGAGAAACGATTCAAACGTACACGTAATTGTTTCTTAAAGGACACATCATCACCACGTTTACGACCAGCTATGATATTCTGCATCGATACACTACAATTATCACTGGTTTCGTCAAACAAATTGGCTACACTAGGAGAAAGTTGTATATGATATTTTGTGTTGATACACTACACAATTATCAGTTGGTTCATTTTTGGGATCACCAACCACGCTATCAATAGCAATTGGAGCTATTGTATTGCGTCGTTTCCTAATGCGTTGGCGTGGTGATTTATGTTGTTTTAAAATCAGGAGTATTAGTATCTTTCTCATTTGACTGGGTCAATAGTTCATCATCATCGTCAACATCTATAACTATTTGGGCGTTTGTATTCCGCCTTTTGTGATTGTTTAATATGGTCCTTCACTTCGTTACCTTTGTATACGGTTTCTCCTTCTCTATCTTTCATTTCCCTTTCTTGAGAGGAATCTGGGCTTATAACCACTGTGGTTTTTGGACTCGGTCCGATTAAACCAACTATCTTTATTTTTGTTGCTAATTTCTTATTTTTTCCTGACTTTGATGTAAAGCGATGCTTTCGATGTTTCTTGGTCTCATCGGATCACTTCGTCTTCTGACTTTTATAAGATTTGTGCTTTTTCTTTTCTTGATTCACTTCTTTAGGATTAGCTACTTCTGTTAAACTACTGGCCAACAGAGGCTCAGATTCCAGATCAACTATATGCTAATCTGCACTTTCCGAGTTCTTGGCCGGTGATTTTTATCTGAAGTTCCAGTTGTCTGAGAATCTTTCAGCATATCCTTCGAATGCTATGGAACTGCTGTGGTTATTTTAGGAACAGGGGCAGATGTTGGCACTTCAGGAGTCTTTTCCTTCGTCTCTGCCAGTTCAAGCTGCTTCTGAACAGATTTGCTTTGATTTTTTTTCGGCCTCCTGCTGTTGTTTCAGATCCGCTGCCTCAGCGGTCTTAGCTCGAGCTTTAGAATCGCGGAATTCACGGCCATTGCCATGGCCTTTCCACTTCCACGTGGTTTTATTGTTGTCATTTTCGTAATTGTTATTCTGATTGCGGGGA
Source organism: Drosophila willistoni (assembly GCF_018902025.1). Lineage (NCBI taxonomy): Eukaryota > Metazoa > Arthropoda > Insecta > Diptera > Drosophilidae > Drosophila > Drosophila willistoni. The sequence continues at coordinate 325,015 of NW_025814435.1, forward strand.
GGAGTGAAATATTTGTTGGGCAATCGTGGATCACGCCTTATTTCTGAAGGATTATTGGGACTGATACCATTTAATTGTGGCCCATCTCGTGTTGGTGACACCGTAGTTGTCGCATAGTGATTTCCCTGCACAAACGCTGGAACTACTAACAGCGGACTTTGCTGCAAGTCCACTAGCCCGGATATCTGACGTTGATTTAAATTTGAACTAAATGATTGTGCACGATCATTTGTGATGGGTCCGGATGCGGATCTATTGGGCACAGGCGGAACGGGCGGGAAAGGGTAGAGTGGGTGCGGATTGAATGGACTGGGAACTTCACCAGCCGCTGCTGTCGATATATCCGCTGTTCTAGCCCACAGAGCTTTTGATCTTTGGTAGCTGCGTTGTTGCAGCTAAGCTGAATGTATAATTTGGTTTTCTTTCGCGCGGATCATTTCTGTTTAAGGCTATTGGTACATCTCCTCTAAGAGCAGCCAACTTTTTCCGTGCCTTTTCAAACGAATTTGCAGGCATTGTTTTCCTTTTCAGGTTTAGTATGTGAACGGCGTACGAAATCGAAATTCGCACTAGCTGCAGGTGGACTGTTTTTTTTTCCGAACCAGATGGAGGGCTTGGATTGAATATTGCTTGGTGCCCCAGAACTAGTTCAACGATCATTACTGGCGTCACTTTTATTTGTCACATCATCTCTGGTACTAGACGTTGCTAGCGTTGGTTAGTCTGCTAATTCACAAGTCATTGGATCTTCCAAAGAAGCAAGTGGTTTGCTTTTTAATGGTAAAGCAGAAGGATTTGGATTTTGCGTTCGTATTACATCTTTTTCAGCTGCAGCTTCTTGTGAAGACAAACTTGTTTTGGGTTGAGTAGCATTTTTAGCTGGTAGCACTGACTTTTTGCATTGGGAAATGGACGTGCTGATGACGACGCAACAGAAGAACCTTTTGCAGATGTCGATGAATCGGCCGAGTTCCCATTTTTTGTAGTGCCCAATGATTTGGATTTTGCTATTACAGTACTGTCGTTACTAATAGCAATGGTCTCTATAGGAGCCATTAAAACGTTTTATCTAAAAAGGCTTATGTTTGCGAAAGAACGGCCCACAATCTTAGCATACAATAGCTCAGAAAAAACCGAAGTTATTGACAATCACTGTTCGTGACATTGCCGTTTGTATGGGAGCTATATGATATAGTGGTCCGATCCGGCTGAATCCGAGTTATACAACCCCTGCAGTATATACAAGCCTACATGCAAAATTTCAGCTCTGTAGCTCTTACAGTCTAGGAGTTTGCGTTGATCCACACGAACGGACGGACATGGCTATTTGAACTCGTCTCGTCGTGCACACGTCTAACCAAACTTAATATACCCGTTTTGCAAGGGTATAAAGATAAAAGAACTTACGGAACGGAATCTCCATTTTAGTTTTCCAATGACAACTTCAATTTTGTTTAGCACTGTCATGGGTACATTTCGACTGAAAAGTTCGTAGGTGATTTGATTATTATAATTCAAAATGAACTTTCATGACTTACTTGTTTGCTATTATTTGCACCAGTTTTTCCAACTTATTATACTGGCTTTCTTTTAGGGCCAGCCTGTGCGCGATCATCACATCCTTGATGCGGGACACATCACCGCGTATTTCCTGTATTTTTTTGCTAACATCCATAACATCGACACCAACAATCTCCACGTCTTCCTTATCATCTTCGTTATTGGTCGTTGTAGTGGAGTTGACGACTTTTACCTAGCGATTAATGGTTATTTTAAAGATTCATTTTTATTTACTGAAATTAATTGTGAACGTAAACATTCGATGTGTGATCGAATACAAATATTGAAGTCCGGTCATTGACATCCCCGATTTGCCTAGGATAGAAAATTCCGGTTTATCAATAAGTCGGGGGGGACTATTGATGGCGGCTGCCGTAAAATATTTTGTCACAAGCATTATATTTTTGTATAAGCTTTTAGTAAAGCTCATTATATTATATTTTAATATAATACAACATTCTCACCGCATACCACAACATAAATCTTAAAAACGATGGAAACAAATGTAACGCGGATAGTGCCAGCAGCTAACGGCCCTATAACAGAAGTTCCCGCTCTGTATTAACTGCTTGTCCCGCTATGTATATACATCTAAAACAACTAATAAACTGGAAAAATATTCAAAGTATGTGAAAAAGCCTCATTGCTTTAACTGTGGATCGAGCGAGCATCTTAGAAATGGATGCAATGAGACAACAAAATGTTTTCGCTGCAATGGTGAGTGGCATATCTCAAAAAACTGTCCAAGGATTGCGAATGTTGGTGCGGTGTATAATTCGAAGCGCATGGAGACTGCAAATATTGGTGTAGTACAAAGCGCATAAAGGAAGTGGACATTAAACTTTGCAACAAAATTTGGTTGGAAAAGTTGTTCCTTACGTCATCAGAAACATGATATACATTTTGTCCCCCTGATGGGTATAAAACTTCGGAGGATAATCAGTTAGGTATTTTTAAAGTAACAGAAATCGATATTGATATAAATGTACCCTTAGATTACGATGATGAATTATGTGCGAGCAATGATCAACAACTACATGGCTGTTGAATACCCAAACGTTGAAGAGAGAACCCAGAGTGCTTTGAGCTAATAGCAGAGTCAACTGATGCAGTTAGTCTATAGATTGTCCCAGATGGTATTATCTTGCCGTTTCGCCAAGCACCTAGTCGTATACCGGCTATTGAAGCTGCAGCAGTAAAGCAACAAGTCGACGAATGGCTCAAGGCTGGAATCGTTCGCCGATCTTCATACAATTTTGTCGAGTCGTTGAGGTGAAAAAGAAAGATGGCAGCTATCGAATATGCATAGATTTTTGAAAGCTAAATTGTATGGTGGTGAAGGATGGGTTTCCGAATCATATAATTGACGATGTCCTAGAGAAGCAGCAGGCCGCATAGTTTTTCTCTAAGTTTGGACTTAGAGAACCTATTTTTATCACGTGCCCACTGAAGAAACAAGTAAAAAATACACAGCATTCGTGACCAAGGAGGGATTATACGAATTCAACATTTGGATTCTGTAATTCAGCTGCAGTATTTATCCGACATGTGACAAATGTTTTTCAACCCTTGTTAAATGCTGACGTGTTGGATCTGTATATGGATGATAATATAATCCATGCAACGACAGCAGAAGAATGTCAGAAATGAAGAAATAAAGTTTTTCACACAGCAGCACCATTTGGACTTAAATTTAAATGGAAGAAGTGTCACTTTCTAAAGAACTCTGTCAATTGTACGATGGACAAATTAAGCCATGAGACGACCAAAGCAGTTAGCAAATTTAAAGTTTAAGCATTTCTGGGATTAACTGGATTTTTCGCAAGTTTCACAATTATTTCCCGACCATTGTCGGATCTTTTGCGTAAGGACGTTGCTTTTGCGGTTGAACTCAAGGCTTTTGTAGAAATAAAAAGAGCTCTCACCGTCGAACCAGTACTTAAACTATATGATCACAGTGCCAACACAGAAATTCACACAGACGTGTCAAAAAAGGGATTTTGTAGCAGCATTGTTGCGATGGAAAGATGGCCAGGTGCAAGTTTTGGAGCAAAAAATCTTCTGTAACTGAGACTCGACAGCATAGCTTTATTTTGGAAGCAGTATACCTTGCCTGCCAAAGTGTAGGCAATACGATTTGTGCATCAAGTTTACAGTTGAGGCTGATTGCGCAGCCTTTAAGCAGACAATAAACAAGAAGGATGTACCTAGAGACGTGTCGCGATTTCCTGCTATTTGCAGGATTTTAACTTTGATTGCGAGCATAGAGCTGGAGAGAGAAACATATGGATTTTCTCAGTCGCTACGGTGTTTTTTATTACCCGGGAAAAATAAAGTATGAAAACCATCAGGATCGGACCACTATATTATATAGCTCACGAAGAACTAGAAGAAACATTTTCATAAGAATCGGAGTATGCTATGAAATCTACATATGTGATTGTAAAATAATTGTAAAATAGAGAGTAAAATTGTTTTGTTTGTATATTGATGAATTGAGTTGCAGAAAACAAATTTTAAACATGTAAAATTATTATTACCAAGGGTATATAAACTTCGGCATAGCCGATGTTAGCTTCTTTGATATTTTTTCAATCACAAATCGAATTTTTCATTGTTTTAGACGTTTATGTAACATTTTTTAATGTTGTAATTTGATTTTTTAACATAATTACAAAAAAAAAAAAATTTTTTTTTTTTTTTATGTTAATTTTGAATGTTTGCTATTGATGGCTGATTTTCTTCAAATAATTATCAATATTTACATCAGTATCTAATAAACTCAACATTTCGGGACTATAGTGACTATTTTCCAAATCCTTTTGTGATCCCACGTGTCTCAGTGATGCAATAAGTGGGTCCGAAGAGGCTGCTAGCATGGTAAAAAGGTCTTCATTTTGTATGTATTAGTGTATCTGAACCTTTTGTAGTCCTTGTTTTTACATTCCTGTGCTTCTTCGGATAGCTCTCCAAGTGGTAAACACTGATATTCTATTAAATTCTTTCCGTGAGCCAAAATCCTATGTACAGTTGGGGTAAGTTTTTTTTGCGGATACAATTCAGTCAAAAGATGAGCAGTTTTTGAAGTATATTCGTCAAATTTTTCCCCATTTACCATTTCCTTGCAATTTATAACATTTAAGATAACAATCAACCTTTTAATGATCTCTTGACTAACAACTGTTATAAAAGATGTCACTTCATCATTTTCAAAAAATCTCCTTGAAGTATTTCCATCATTTGTGTTTCCGTATCCGTACTTTGGGCAGTCAACTTTCAGTCCCAGCTTCCGAGAGAATTCAGCTTGTATAATCTCCTTCCTGCTCTGATATCCTAACGAGATGTTTTATCCGTTTTTGTTTCTCCTGGCCGAGGAAGTGTGTAAGCTAGCTTCAGAATAAAATCCATACACTTTATTCTGCAATGCAGCGGGGAAATTCCATATTCGTAGCAGTTCTCGTCACTCGTTGAATCGTCTAAGTTCTGAAATTCTTTTTGAGTTTTTTTGCAAATTGGACTTTAACCTTAACGTTGTAATTTCTTTTAACACTTTTCCATCAAAACACAGAGTTAACCGTAAATGTTTTTCCACTCTTGGTTTCAGTTAGCTTTTTTGGTTTTTTATGTCGTCAACAGTTGATTTGATTTCAACAAGACGTCTCGCAGTGTGATCCATTAAATCCTGGAGTTTTATTTCTACAGATACCTCTGTTATAATTTTATTTGCCGGTACTGCTTCCTTCTTGGCGAATCCAATTTTTTTGTATCCGGGAAGAACGTCGACTTTATGACTTTTTCGTCAATCCTAGGTCCATAAATAAGGAAAACGGCTCTTCCTCAGTGTACTTAGTGGGGACTAAGTTTGGTGGGATTGGAATACTTTCCTTAATCCTATGTAGTCGAATAGGACTGGTGATCTGCACAGCTTTCGTAATGCTCGCCTTTGCCCTCTCTTGTTCCTTTCCATACTTTGAAGAAAGTGCTTCTGAAAGATGCTCCGTTGTAATGCTTTCAGTAGCACCCTGAAGCTTTTGTTTCCTTGTAAACGTTGAACAATCTTCCACATCTTTATGCGGCCTTCCTCTTCCTCGGCTAGTTGATGTCGTATACTTCTCAAGCCAAACTTCACTTTTTTAACGAAATTTGCCAGATTTCTGCCGCGTGCGATCCATTTTCGCCTTAAGTTACATTGTGTATATTTGATTTTCAACTTAAGCTCCGTACTAGCGTTTTCGAATGAAACGCTCATCTCTTTTAGCAATCCCATTTGAAATCATTTAAGTTTTCACACTCTTTGAAAACTTTCATCATTCTTTCATTCTTTTTTTTTCTTTTTTTTTTATTTAGACGTAGTCGTACAACGCTCAGTACGAACAATTGGCCCATATGACACCAGGCCGGGCCTGTTACGAATGACCCTAAGTAAAGTTAATGTTACAACCTCTACCCACTCCGACCTAAGGGCAAAGGCGTATTACATATATAAACATAAATTAAACTAAAGAAATAGAAAATATTAAATGTAATGAGATAATAGGTTACATATTAAAAGAAAACAGGATAGGTTTAAATAAAGATGATTACAACTAATTACGAGCGAGGAATGACAAGATCGCAGTTTTTATACCCGGAAGCGATGTTTCGGAACCGATATCGTGCCAAAGTCTGTTGTAGTCACTACATAGTATATGAAAAGGTTCATGCAGAGAATAGTTAGTTGTGCAAGTGGGAAGTATAAGCGGTGTGAAATTGCGGGTCCTTCTAGATGGAACAGAAATGTTAATTTGGCTCAACAGCTCGGAAGAGTCAATCTCACCATTCAAAAGTTTGTAAAGAAAAGTTACACCAAGCATTGTTCTACGATTAGTTAAAGAAGGAAGGTTAATTAACTAAAGTCGACTAGAATAAGATGGAAGTTGTACAGTTGGATCCCAGCGCATATCACGAACGGCAAAGAGTAAAAACTGTTTTTGTACAGATTCTAATTTGTTTTGATAAAACTCATATTGAGGAGACCAAACACAAGATCCATATTCTAATATGGGGCGGACTAAAAAGTAAAAAGTATTGTAAAGATCCTTTTTCGTCCTTCGGGATATTTACAATTATCTCTTGGGCTAGGTTCGGCACAACAAAATTTATTTTGTGCCTCGGTGAAATTAGAACAGGTTTGTTTATTGATTTGTTTTGGTGGTATGTTTATTTACGATTGTTTATGGGCTTGGTTGGATATGACAAGTTTCTTTTAGAGGAGTCCCGACCTCTTTCCTGGAATTTCGGTAACACGATATATCCTTGTACCTTCCAATATGCTGGGAATCGTCCTGGAGCAGTTTGACCTTACTCGATTCTTGCATAAACACGGTGTCTTAGTCCTATTCCAAGGACTTGCTGGTTACAGGATAATTTGAGAGGTTACTCGTAAGGCCGTCTCAAATTATTCTGACTTTTCTTGATCCTTTCACTTATTTTGTTTCACTAGTCTGAGCTTTTAAGGTTACTCGTAAGGCCTTAAAAACTCCCTTGATTGATCATGACTTGTAGACTTAAGTCAATTAGTTCCACGCCTAAACTAAGACTGCCTTCTAAACTAAGACTGCCGGCTCTGTCGAGCGTGGTCCCTTAAATATATCCCGAGATGCCCATAGGGCGCTGGCTGCGGCGTCGTGCTGTTGGCAGCGGCGTTGGGATCGTGTCAGAAGTGGGTCGCCTCTTCCGGCGAATTCTGCTTATCGGCAATATTCAAAGAATGGCTAGGCTAAAAAGCGCTATGGGTCGCGATGCACGCGTGCTGTGTGCACTCGTTTAATTTCCCCTGCAATGCCCCCCTTCGGTTCGTATATTCCCCTATGCAATCCACAAACCGTTTTCATATAATGCATGCACGCCCCCCCACGCATCTTCCCGCTTGTACGAAATTGCCAGCGGTCGCATGTGGTTTGATCGTGAATCATGGGATCGAGCCATGTTGGACTTGGTTGCCCATCGCATGTGTGTGTATATCGGTTTCTTGCATTATGCTTCCCACGCATCTTCCCGCTTGTACAAAATCGCCGACGGTTGCGTGTGGTTCGACTGGCCACGTTTGATCGTATGCCACTTATATCGAATCGGTTCGATCCATCAGCAGCGGGTTCGGTCGTATATCGTACCAAACCAAACGGTTTGTGTCTCGGCTGTATCTTGTATCTGGTGCATCCTTTGCACCGCTTGATTGTGTTGTTGCTGGCTTGTTGTGTGGGATATTATAGTTAATTATAATGTTCCTCACACTCCCCCCTTCTTCGGGAGTGATTTGCCCTCCCCTGTCCCTTGTACCTTGTGTTTGTTTTCTGTATGTGTATTTCTTTCTCGCTGCCATGTCATCAGAGTCGTCCTTACTCATTGTTCATCTAGTTTCTTGCCATCTGTTTGTTCACATATTTGTTGTTTCATCTGGCTGATATGTGCTTGCCTGGTTTTTCCTGTTTCTTTGTGCCGTAATTTACATATAACTGGAGACTAATTGGCCTTTATATAGGCAGCTCCCACGGCCGCAGGGATATATTGGTGTAGTACCGCTATACAGCTGGCCAGTTTCCATCGGCCCTCTGCTTTCACCCACGCATCCACTTGTTGCTATCCGTGGTGAAAGTCCCGTAAATCCTTGGCGCATATGTCCACTTTCTCTGTGGCTGCGCGCCCATTTATTCCTTGTCCTTGTCTTTCTTGCTTGTACACATTGGCTTGCATCACTTTTTCATGTTGGCGTCGCCTTCCCATTGGCCGCCACACGTATCCCATTTACTTTTCGCTGCTTTCCCTTTTCTGGCGGCTCTGCCGTCGCCCGTCGCTCCCCTCAATCCGCTTGTCATACCCATACTTCGCTCGTTCTACTCGTTTCTGTTTTGTTTGCGATTTTCCCCTTGATCAGCCAATTTGTTGAAGAAACCTCTTGGCAGGAAGTATTTCTTGAAGCCCTCAACGAACTCCTTCCACGATCGCCACTGCTTATTGTTTGCGACGTAACACTTGAGTGCTTTGTCTTTCAGTAGTTCTGGCATTGCTCTTGGGATCATGTCCAGCTCGATGTCATACATGTCTGCTAACCACTCGATTTGTTCTATAAACTCTAACTCTCATGTGGTACATCCATCCTTTCTTCATGTGGTACCTCCATCCTTTCCCCATTTTGATGTTTTCTTTTCAATTTTCAAACTTGTGTCTTGTTTAAAATTTCACCAGTATAGCACGTTGGGCGCCAGTTGTAACGATCCTTTTTCGTCCTTCGGGATATTTACAATTATCTCTTGGGCTAGGTTCGGCACAACAAAATTTATTTTGTGCCCCGGTGAAATTAGAACAGGTTTGTTTATTGATTTGTTTTGGTGGTATGTTTATTTACGATTGTTTATGGGCTTGGTTGGATATGACAAGTTTCTTTTAGAGGAGTCCCGACCTCTTTTCTGGAATTTCGGTAACACGATATATCCTTGTACCTTCCAATATGCTGGGAATCGTCCTGGAGCAGTTTGACGTTACTCGATTCTTGCATAAACACGGTGTCTTAGTCCTATTTTAAGGACTTGCTGGTTACAGGATAATTTGAGAGGTTACTCGTAAGGCCGTCTCAAATTATTCTGACTTTTCTTGATCCTTTCACTTGTTTTGTTTCACTAGTCTGAGCTTTTAAGGTTACTCGTAAGGCCTTAAAAACTCCCTTGATTGATCATGACTTGTAGACTTGAGTCAATTAGTTCCACGCCTAAACTAAGACTGCCTTCTAAACTAAGACTGCCGGCTCTGTCGAGCGTGGTCCCTTAAATATATCCCGAGATGCCCATAGGGCGCTGGCTGCGGCGTCGTGCTGTTGGCAGCGGCGTTGGGATCGTGTCAGAAGTGGGTCGCCTCTTCCGGCGAATTCTGCTTACCGGCAATATTCAAAGAATGGCTAGGCTAAAAAGCGCTATGGGTCGCGATGCACGCGTGCTGTGTGCACTCGTTTAATTTCCCCTGCAATGCACTTTCATACGTATATCGTATCTATCAGATAGAGGGCTTCCCCATCGTTCATCCCTCCCCCTTCGGTTCGTATATTCCCCTATGCAATCCACAAACCGTTTTCATATAATGCATGCACGCCCCCCCACGCAACTTCCCGCTTGTACGAAATTGCCAGCGGTCGCATGTGGTTCGATCGTAAATCATGGGATCGAGCCATGTTGGACTTGGTTGCCCATCGCATGTGTGTGTATATCGGTTTCTTGCATTACGCTTCCCACGCATCTTCCCGCTTGTACGAAATCGCCGACGGTTGCGTGTGGTTCGACTGGCCACGTTTGATCGTATGCCACTTATATCGAATCGGTTCGATCCATCAGCAGCGGGTTCGGTCGTATATCGTACGTTTGGTTTGTGTCTCGGCTGTATCTTGTATTTGGTGCATCCTTTGCACCGCTTGATTGTGTTGTTGCTGGCTTGTTGTGTGGGATATTATAGTTAATTATAATGTTCCTCACAGTATTTTGGTAATATATGGATCCTTGAACTCCTTCGACCAGCGCTTTATAAAGCCAAGAACACTCTTAGCCCTACTAACAGTAGTCGATATATGCTGATTAAAACTAAGTTTGTGGTCGATTAAGATCCCCAAATCTTTTACAACCAAGGAAGTATTATTAATTTTTTCTAACGGGAAATTATTTAAAAAGTAACTCGTTAATTGGGGAGAACCTCTATAAAAAGACATAACTTTGCACTTAGAACAGTTTAGAGATAACAAGTTAGTCCTACACCACCCCTGAAAAGCATTCAGGTCAGCTTGCAAGGTATGACATGAGAGAGAGTCTACGATGCGATTAGCGATTTTACTTCATCGGCATACATAAGAACTCTGGAATTTAAAAGAACGGTGGGGAGATCATTAATAAAAATGGTAAATAATAATGGGCCAAGGTGACTGCCCTGTGGGACTCCCGATTCAACACAAAAGATGTTAGAAAGAGAGGACCTAAAAAGAACCCTCTGCCTCCTATTGCTTAGATATTGTGAAATCCAAGCAGGAAGAGCATCCGGAAAGCCAACTAAATTCAGCTTATGTAATAGTAAGGCATGGTTTACCGAATCGAAAGCCTTACTGAAATCCGTATATATAACATCAGTTTGCTTTTGTTTCTTAAAACCTTGGATTACAAAAGATGTAAACTGTAAAAGGTTAGTTGTGGTAGACCTATTCTTGACAAACCCATGCTGGTATGGCGAAAAAATAGATTTACATAAATGCTGTATTTGAGACGTCATAATTTTCTCAAACAGTTTAGGTATCGCTGACAATTTAGAAATTCCTCTGTAATTAGTGACGTCGGATTTATTGCCACATTTGTGAAGAGGTAAAATAAACGAATCCTTCCATATAGTTGGAAACTCGGACAGTGTAACGGACAACTCAAAAAGCTTAAGTAAAGGCGAGCACAATGACTCCGCACAGAACCTCAGGACACAAGCGGGAATACCGTCTGGGCCCGGTGAGTATACCGGCTTAATCGTCATTAGTTCCTTAGCTACCGAACTTTGCGTTATAATAGGATTAAGAATACAGTTGGATTTCGTTATAGGATATGGATATATCTGGCTAGAGTTGTACTTAGTAGATATGTACGTAGTCGAGAAGAAGTTATCAAATAAATTAGAAATAGATTGATCAGAAGAGGCCGAATCATTATTAAAAACTGCAAACGATGGAATGGAGATAGAATTTCGCTTTGAGTTAACGAAACTATAAAACTCTTTAGGATTTTCGGAGAATTGCAACCTGCAACGTTGTAAGTAATTATTATAGCATTTAGAATTAGAAACAATAAAATTCGATTTAGCAACCAAGTAACGAGACAGATCCGATGATAGACCCGTGACTTTATATTTTTTGTAATACCTAGACTTAAGATTCTTCAGTTTTGATAGCCCCCGCGTAAACCATGGTGATTTTTGGGTCACCACAGGAGACACTAGCGGTACACAGTCATTAAAGATCGAGTTAACAGTGGTATAAAATAAAGAAATGGCGGAATTGATATCCGTACAAGTGTATAAATTAGTCCAATCGGTATTAAGAAAGGCATTGTTTAGTGCGACAAAGTCAGTCTTCCGAAAACATCGGGTGCTTACCGTAGGATCACACTCGGAGATGGGCTCGCGGCTGGGAAACTCAATAGATAACTCTAAAGTTGGATGATAACTGTCCTCTGGTAACACCATTGGACTAGTTCTAGATACTTCACAAAAGCTAGGATCAGAAGTAACAATCAGATCCAGAAATCGGCCAGACGTATTAGAAATCGAATTCAGCTGGGCCAACGAAAGCTCAAGCAGACCATCAATAAAATCATGACACCCAGAGGGCAGCAACGTTTTGCTACCATTAACTGTTGACCAAGTCATAGTGGGCTGGTTCAAGTCCCCTAGGACAATTAATAAGTCTCTGTCAGAAAGTAGTTCAACTATAAATTTAATAGAATCTAAGTGTAGTAAATAGGTTGGCCATTCCGATTGGGGCGGAATGTAAGAACAGGTAACAAAAATGGAAAAACGAGTAAAAGATACCTTAACGCATATAAATTCGATAGTACTTGAGACAGGTATTGTTATCAGACCCGATGATAGGGCGGAATCTACAGCAATAAGAACTCCACCACCCCTACGATCAGTACGATCACGTCTAAAAATATTAAAATTAGAGGGTAGAACTGTGGCGTCAAAAACGTCAGGTTTTAACCAAGTCTCAGTAAAGACAATTAGGTCAAAATCAAAAGACAGACTATCTACAAAGAGTTTAGTAAGTTTAGTATTAAGGCCTCTGACATTCTGATAGCCGACAGAGAAGGAAGTTGTTAGTTTTTTGATAGAGTAGAAGAAGGAATAGATAAGGAAGGAGTGGGAATAGATGAGGAAGAAAGAGGAATAGATGGTGAAGGAATCCTTGTTTGGCCCCGTGTCTTCTTTTTTCTGGATGTAAACTGCTTCACAATTAAGCTTTTCGGCCAGAAGCTAGAACTGCAGATACAGCCAAAGAACTCAATTTGAACACTGATTTTAAAAGATGAAATTTCTCTAGAATATGAAAATTAGAACTTTTCTATTGATATATTGGAGACATTCCATTCGAATTAAATGTTTAGTTCATCCATTAAATGTTCGACGTGGCAATTTTCAAATTTTTCAAACTATTGAGTATACAATATTTTTTGTTTTGCCTCAATGACTTCTTGGTTACAGCTTGGACATTTAGGTTTCCTATTTGAATTGCCCTCGTTGTGGGAAAGAATTTGATCCCAACACATGGCACAAATATTTACATGATTGCATGGACGCAGCAAAACTGACTTTGGGTTTGTTAAGCATACATTGCATGGGTTCATTTGAACAATTGATTCATCTGATAGCTGACTTAAGTTGGAAGCATCCGAAGACAGCGATGACGTTGAAGATTTCAGTTCAGGCGACAGCTTACATAAATTTGTTTCACTGTCCACACTGTTGAATAGGTCCTGCTTCGAAAATCTCTCATTGAGGGCCACAATACGCGTCAGAAACACAAAAATATCGATATCTCCCTTGTCTAAAAGATCCATAGCGTCCATAATTTTTTGAGCACGGTCCTGTAAAAATGAGGATATTAAGTTCTTAGCTGCAATAAGAAATTTCATCTCCAGTCAACTTACACGTAGTTTTTTTGACGCTGGCTGGTTACCAATACCACCGTTTTGAAAAAGTAAATTAAATTCGCGACTTTTTTCATATTCGGCATCAATAATACATTGGACAAATTTAAAAAAATGCCCCTTTGCTTGAATTTTGTTCCCTAAATTCAAATTGTATGCTTCAACAGAGCCAGTAGTTCTAGTTGAACGCTTAAACACCGATATGTTTTGAGGTCCCTCCTATAAATAGTAATAAATTGTATATAATAAATTAAAAATCGAATCGAATAAATAAAAAAGTTAATATACCTTCAAAATCCACTGCTTTTTAAAATATTTTAAAAAAGGAGAAAAAACGTTCTTGTCCAAAGCAGTTGCTTGAAATTCCAACATATTAAATGCTTCAAGAATTTTATAATGTGGCAATAGCGGCAAATGCAAAAATTTCAGAAAAAGTATGTAGGCTTGTTTATTGCGTTTGAGCACATTCTCAAAGCCAATACATTTTCTTGCATTTCTCTTACAAGCTTGTGTAAAATGGAACCAGCAAGCATAGAAATTCATGGTAGGATGCAAGTTTTTCAAAGCAGTGCGCATGGCTTTTTCATAATCAGATATAAAAGATGCACCATTTAAACAGCAAATATTGGAGTCAATGTATGTGAACAAATGCTGATAGCAAAGTTCTGTTTTTCTTGACATCAGAGCAAATATAATAGGAGTTATCTAAATATAAAAACATTTTAATTATTTAATAATATTTAAAATTGTACGATATTTACCTTCTGCAAATGTTTTATGTATATTATTAAGAGTTGCTTAAATTCTCCAAAAGGGCATACTTTAAATGTGGCATCAATTAAAAAATGTCTATTTTCCTCCGGAATGTTCGCTTGCATCAAAGCGATAACCTTGTCTGATGCAAATACGCAGTATGCGAAAGAGCTTGACAAGTATACTTTTTTGAAAAAACATTTTGGAGAATTTCCCTTGGTCGTACCAAAGAGTTTCATAATATTTTCATCTTCAAAAGCTGTACGTACTTCGGTTGCTGAGCTAGGAGATTTAGGCAAGAAAGGCTGTCTCTTTCTTTGGAGAGTACGTTTGACAACATCGTAATTTATTTCAATCTCTTCTATTCCCAGCGTTTTTCTATTAGGAAAAAAAAAACGCATATAACAAAAATTATAAAAACAACACATACACTGCGGAGCTTAACAATAAGCGCACCCAGTTTTTCCAGTGTAGCTTTCGTAATAGGCGGACTAGCGAAAAACTGTAAACGAGGTATGAAAAAGAATCGAGAACAAAATTTGGTGACAACACTACAACAACTGCAACGGAACTTATTTTTTCTGTATTTATGTATGTGATTTTCGGCTGGTGCGCAACTTTTGTTTTCGATTCTCTTTCATACCTCATTTACAGTTTTTTCTAACGAAAGCTACACAGAAAAAACTTGGTGCGCTTATTGTTAAGCTCCGCAGAATATAATTCCACAGAATTATTTTCTAACGAACTGTTATAAATATTTGTATTTACATGCATTATATGTATTTACATATGTACATATGTATGTATGTTTATACCAGTTATTATCACATTCGCATACATACATATATGTATACATATACATACATAGGTACATATACATATGTATGTATCACATACTAAATATTTTATATTTCTACGTTTACTTACTCAGCTAAAACATCATTAAATATTTTTTTAATGTCGTTGTTTTTGTTATTTTGGCAATCTTTTTTTATTTCACTAAGCACACTTATTTTTTCCATTTCGTGGCCCTGTGACCCATGAGCATGCACCATGTATTCTTCTTTTGAAAAAACGTTACTTTTATCTTCGGCCAGATACACTCGCGCTTTGCAGCCGGCTACACGACACGTATATGTGGTTGAACCGTTCTTTAACTGTTTATTTTTAATGTAAATTTGTTGTTCACTTAGAGTAAACAGCAACAAAGAACAACCCGCACGGCTTCCTTCTCTGAGCTCGAATTGTATATTTGCGTAGTCCATAATGCCTCACACAGCTCAAACAATTTAATCAAAATGTTTCCAAACGCTATTAATACTGAAAATATCAGTCCTCAAGTTCTGTACTCAACTAACATGCGTTGCAAATTTCTGCTTTGTGGTAGCTTCCGAACCACACTCGGCGTTAGCGACAATACGCTGTCGCCCGCTATTCTTTAAGCGGTAAAATGCAGATGACCAATCACAGCTCCATTAGAAGCTGATGCAACATTACCGCCGAAATACAGAACCCATCAATCCGACTGTCGCCAGTCCATATAAATCAAATACGCGCTTTACGCGCAGACATATACATACATAATATTATATTACGAATGCAGATTGTTCATTTATTGTATGTGCATAGATTTGTACATAATTTCGCGCGGAGATATGTCGTTTCAGAACGACGTTTTGAAACGACATATCTCCGCGCAGATCACCGGCGATGATATGTCGTTTCAAAACGTCATATCTCCGCCGTTAGAAAAACGACATATCTCCGCGCGGAATAATGTCGTTTTGAAACGACATATCTCCGCGCGAAATTATGTCGTTTCAGAACGACATTTCTCCGCGCGGAGATATGTCGTTTTTCTAACGGCGGAGATATGTCGGCGGAGATAAGTCGTTACCCCGTTTTAACATGCCTCATACCATTTGCTATCTCGCTCACTCTACAAACACACAAGCACTCTAGCGCCGCCACTAGCCAACGGCCAATTCTGCCCTTATGGATCGCGTAAGAAAATACGTTCATACGTATATTTTGTATGTTTCTAGTCCGATTTCAATCAAATTTGGTAGTTTGATAGAAATAGATAAGATTTATTAGTCTGCCAAATTTGATCGCGATGGTCAAAAATTGCAAGAGCTAATCGGTTTTTTCTAAATTATGGAGGCGGAAGTGGGCGTGGCAACATATTAAAATATATGTATTCTGCGCGCATACTAAGCCAATATACATACTAAATTTGGTGAGTTTAGCTTTGTTAGTTTTCGAGAAAATCTGTTTTGTTTAATTTTCGGGGGCGGAAATGGGCGTGGCAAAATTTTTAAATAGTCAATATCTGCGCGTCTATTAGGCTAACTTACATACTAAATTTAATGTCGGTAGCTTTCATAGTTTTTAAGAAAATCAGAGTTTTGTAAATTCCGGGGGCGGAAGGGGGCGTGGCAAAAAGTTGGAACAATTATTTTATGCGCGCTAACTAAACGAGTATAAAAACCAAATTTGATGTTTCTATCTGCTATACTTTTTAAGAAAAACAGTTTTATGTAAATTCTGGGGGCGGAAGGGGGCGTGGCAAAAATTTGAAACAAACTCGATAAGCGTACATACTACACGAGACTGCATACCAAATTTGGTGGCTCTAGCTCTTATAGTCTCCGAAATCTGCGTGTTCATACGGACGGACGGACGGACAGACGGACGGACGGACAGACGGACATGGCTAGATCGACTCGGTTTTTTATCCTGATCAAAAATATATATACTTTGTGGGGTCGGAGATGCTTCCTTCTGCCTGTTACATACATTTTGGCGACTTTAATATACCATTTCACCCTATGGGTGTATGGTATAAAAACACGTCCGTCTTCCTCGAGAGCGTTGATATGAACCAACAACATCTTTAACAACATTTTTGCACAATTAAATAAAACTGTCTTGAATTATATTGACAAATTCTATTCAGTTCTGATTTAAGGTGTTTCCACTATTAAGTTAAAAATAAACTGTCGCAAACGAGAGGAATAAGTAGCTCTTAATGTTATATTTTTTGAATTAACTAGGTAGAACGAAAAATCGGTATTACCCTTTTTGTATTAATTGCAGCGATGCAGAAGAAATAAAAACGACCAACCCACAAATAGGACAAACTTTTCATCAACTTAAATAACATTTACCTGTCTTGTCATTTTTCCCAAAGCAGGTAATTAGCAATTTATCATTGCAAAACAGCATTACGCAATGTTATCATTTAAATACAAAGAAGCTACAGGCCAATACGCATGCGCTCTTCTTCTTCCTTATACCTGCAGCGCATTGTTTAGGCGAGGTTGCCTTAGTTTTATGGCTTACGCATCGCTGTCGCAGGTCTCCGCATATTGGGACTATATACATCTGATAGGTAAATATTTCACCTACCTAGTGTATGTAGTCCGGTATTGATACTCGTTGAGTCTTGCTAGTTTTATTCCATCAAAGTTCAAAAAATGCCAATATTTAGTACATTTTTTAAACGCTTCTAGTTCAATAACTATTTAAGTAATTAAATTTATGATATTAATTTATAAAATTTATGAAACATGCTGTTAATAAAGAACATACTTTTCAGATAAAACCGAAAAATCCAAGATCGATTGTTGAAATCGCACAATATTCAGTTGTAAAATTGCGATTTTTTTTAAATTATATTTTTTTCCTTTTCACTAAAAATGTCTCAACTTTGGGCGCCTCTAGCACCCATGAATCTCAACCGATTTCAAAAATTTTTCGGATTCATAATCTCTGAAGTATTTTCTATCGATTGCAAATATAATTTTTGCTAAACGCGATCATGAAAAACCGTATTTTTGTAACGCTATCCGAGCAGAGGCCCAAGTGTGCGTCGGCACGATTTAAAAAAACCCAGCAGGAAGATACAAAGTCAAAGGCTCTGATTTGTTTGTTGCAAAATCAACCCTATAAAGATTTTAAATTAAAAGGAGGTCTTTTATACAACATTGTAATGAACTTTTCGTTGCCCCAAAACAAATGGAAAAAGAGATCTTTGTTGAAGCCCGCAATTTTGGTCACTATGCGATGCAGAAGACGATGCATGCAATTATGGAGACACATGCAGGACCCGATGGACTAGTGAGAGTGGTGACGTTAAAGACATTCAAGGGGCTCATAAAACGACCGGTAGCCAAACTCTGTCCATTGACTATTTAGGAGATTTGGATTACTCGAGAGACGGACCTATGCATTGTGTGTCAAAGGGATGCACACCTTATCGGAGTATGTAGGATATTCCAAGAGATGAGTGAGATGATCGACTGTGCTTTAGATGCCTTAAGCCAAATCATCGAATAGATGCATGTGACAGTACAGTAAATTGTAAAATGTCAAGGACGGCATCACACACCTCTTCATGTAGACAAGTCAGGAGATCACGAGAGGTCGCTTGGCGCACCAAGAAAAGGAGTCATCCCAACAGCATCTGCAAATGCTTTAAATGGAAAGAGTAAAACAGAAATGGTTTGGGCCTTCTATCGAGAAGGCTATCCCTGGAGCTAGTCTTTGGAATCAATCTACAACCCACGAAACGCGAAATACAAGTTCCTTGCGTCAGTACCAATCAACGGCTGCCAAGAAGAGTGGACTCATCTGAAGGGCTTACCGTTGGCCGACCATAACTTCTTCATTCCACAACGAGTTGATATTCTGCTGGGAAACGACATCTACGATGAGCTGATGTTAGAAGAATTGCACCGGAATGGCTGGCATGCCTCTGGCACAAAACACACACTTGGGATACATAGTATCAGGGAAAAGGAATCATAAAGCTGGAAGGATATTGTCCTAAACCATAACGGTACGTAAGAAGGAAGCTAATGAGATACTGGCAGCAGTAATGATACAGCAGCAATTCGACGAGGAGCCTCGTGAACTTTCAATAGAGGATAGCTGGTGCGAAGATTTCTTTGGTAAGACACATAGCCGATTGCCGTCTGGGAAATATACTGTCCGTCTTCCTTTTCTTATTTAGTAAGTAAGTGAGTACTTGGACGAATCAATGGTGATTGGAGAATTATACAAGAGCGCGTCTCTTGACAGACGGTTGCGAACCGATGCGAGTTTGAAGAACGTGTATGTTGGCACGATTAGTGAATATCTGGAGCTGGGTCAGATGGAACGTGTAGCGTCACGGACTAGTAAGACTGTCAAACCTGCCATGGGAGGAGTCGATCATCGAGGACTAAAATGGGTATTTATGTGCGGATGTTGAAAAAATGTACAGATGTATTAATATTCCACCCGACGAAGCACAGTACCAACAAATTATATGGAATCCAGATACTAGTGATTATGTTGAATAATATGCTTTCACAACGGTAATGTTTGGAACATTCGCACCTTATTTAGCTATGGGAGTTGTAAAACAATTAGCTATGGATGAAAGCGAGAACTATCCACTGGCGGTGGATGTTGTAAATCGTCAAATGTATGTAGATGACATACTGTCTTGTGGCGACAGTATTGCAGAGACGGAAGTTGTCAAGAACCAAGTGATTGGAATGCTTCGTAGTGGTACATTTGAACTACGGAAGTGGGCGAGAAATTGCCCAAAGCTATTAAAGAACATACAAAGAACATCGAGAATCAAGCGGATTGTTACACGTGGGAGGTAATGATACTATTCGCACTTTAGGTCTCTACTGGAGTCCCAAAGAAGATCAGTTTCGGTTTGCTTTGAATGTCGTTTCACCAATGAGTGAAAGAGTCATTTACAAAGAGAACAATACTATCAGCAATTGCACGACTGTTCGATCCAATTGGATGGCTTAGTCCGATTATTATTGCATCAGCTACCGCATTAATTGTAGCATCAGTTGCAACAAGTGGCATTCCGGCACTACTATCACTAGAATCCCTATCGGCAAAATCCATGGGTGTAGATTCTTGCCCAGACAAAACGGACACTACAGACATCGTCTGCGGAATTGGAGTTTGCATTGGTTGAGAAGGGGTCGGAACCGATATAGATGTGGAGACCGGCAAACACAAGGACAAATCAGAAGTCTGTTCTCCTGCCTTCTTACGCTTTCGAGACACAGTCAGTAGCGTTAAACTACTAAACTGAGACTCGACAGCTTTAAACTCTTGCGAGAGTTTAAGAAAACTGGCGGACAGACTCATCAGGTTATCCTTTGTTTGCCGCATGAAAAGTTCCATTTCATCTTCCACAATACGGCAAGACTCACATCCCCATTTGAGACCCTTTTTTTGATCTAAAAGATCCTTTACCCTGCATGTAAAGCCGGCGCACTTAACATGTACTGTAGTTTTACACAACCAACAGTAAATAAAACTATTCAGGGGTGGGGCGGGCTGCAAACAATTTTTAACCGAACAGACAGGCATTATGAGTTAATTAGATGAATTAGTAACCAAACAAATAAAAATGAGATATGTATTGGTATTAAAATATATAACTCACTCTGAGGTCAAGAAATAATAAGAAAGCGAGATATTGAGGGTTAAAAGATAAAGAGAGCACTATAGAGTCTAGATTACAGACACACAATAGACTGCAGTATTAGCGCAAATAACGGCGACAAGTGAAACGAAAACGAGAGAAAAAAAAAAAAATTTAAGAGTGCGAGCGCGGGAGCTAGAAATCACAAAAACAAACACACTGCAACAAGAACTCACAGAAATTTCAAGACAACAACAAATGAGCGTTGCTTGTGATTTACAAGAAAGAAAAAAAGGTGGGAAAGAGAGAAAGAAAAGAAAAAAACCAACAAAGGTTTTAACAGAATTAAGGTTGTTAAAAATTATTAACACAAACACACAAAAACGCAAACGAGTGATATGGTGCAAGTTAGATTTAATATTATAATTATAATTTTCGATCGCGATGCCGATAACACAAAATAAAAAAAATTATAAAATCAGTTAAAACGCGGGAGCTTAAAAAAAAAATGAAGTAAGCAAGTCGTCTCGCCGACTTGGGTATACCATACACCAGGTGAAACAAATATTTAGAATTTCGAAAACCAAATGTATGTCTACTAAATTGTTTTAACATGCCTCATACCATTTGCTATCTCGCTCACTCTACAAACACACAAGCACTCTAGCGCCGCCACTAGCCAACGGCCAATTCTGCCCTTATGGATCGCGTAGCAAAATACGTTCATACGTATATTTTGTATGTTTCTAGTCCGATTTCAATCAAATTTGGTAGTTTGATAGAAATAGATAAGATTTATTAGTCTGCCAAATTTGATCGCGATGGTCAAAAATTGCAAGAGCTAATCGGTTTTTTCTAAATTATGGAGGCGGAAGTGGGCGTGGCAACATATTAAAATATATGTATTCTGCGCGCATACTAAGCCAATATACATACTAAATTTGGTGAGTTTAGCTTTGTTAGTTTTCGAGAAAATCTGTTTTGTTTAATTTTCGGGGGCGGAAATGGGCGTGGCAAAATTTTTAAATAGTCAATATCTGCGCGTCTATTAGGCTAACTTACATACTAAATTAAATGTCGGTAGCTTTCATAGTTTTTAAGAAAATCAGAGTTATGTAAATTCCGGGGGCGGAAGGGGGCGTGGCAAAAAGTTGGAACAATTATTTTCTGCGCGCTAACTAAACGAGTATAAAAACCAAATTTGATGTTTCTATCTGCTATACTTTTTAAGAAAAACAGTTTTATGTAAATTCTGGGGGCGGAAGGGGGCGTGGCAAAAATTTGAAACAAACTCGATAAGCGTACATACTACACGAGACTGCATACCAAATTTGGTGGCTCTAGCTCTTATAGTCTCCGAAATCTGCGTGTTCATACGGACGGACGGACGGACAGACGGACGGACGGACAGACGGACATGGCTAGATCGACTCGGTTTTTTATCCTGATCAAAAATATATATACTTTGTGGGGTCGGAGATGCTTCCTTCTGCCTGTTACATACATTTTGGCGACTTTAATATACCATTTCACCCTATGGGTGTATGGTATAAAAACACGTCCGTCTTCCTCGAGAGCGTTGATATGAACCAACAACATCTTTAACAACATTTTTGCACAATTAAATAAAACTGTCTTGAATTATATTGACAAATTCTATTCAGTTCTGATTTAAGGTGTTTCCACTATTAAGTTAAAAATAAACTGTCGCAAACGAGAGGAATAAGTAGCTCTTAATGTTATATTTTTTGAATTAACTAGGTAGAACGAAAAATCGGTATTACCCTTTTTGTATTAATTGCAGCGATGCAGAAGAAATAAAAACGACCAACCCACAAATAGGACAAACTTTTCATCAACTTAAATAACATTTACCTGTCTTGTCATTTTTCCCAAAGCAGGTAATTAGCAATTTATCATTGCAAAACAGCATTACGCAATGTTATCATTTAAATACAAAGAAGCTACAGGCCAATACGCATGCGCTCTTCTTCTTCCTTATACCTGCAGCGCATTGTTTAGGCGAGGTTGCCTTAGTTTTATGGCTTACGCATCGCTGTCGCAGGTCTCCGCATATTGGGACTATATACATCTGATAGGTAAATATTTCACCTACCTAGTGTATGTAGTCCGGTATTGATACTCGTTGAGTCTTGCTAGTTTTATTCCATCAAAGTTCAAAAAATGCCAATATTTAGTACATTTTTTAAACGCTTCTAGTTCAATAACTATTAAAGTAATTAAATTTATGATATTAATTTATAAAATTTATGAAACATGCTGTTAATAAAGAACATACTTTTCAGACAAAACCGAAAAATCCAAGATCGATTGTTGAAATCGCCCAATATTCAGTTTTAAAGTTGCGATTTTTTTTTTAAATTATCATTTTTTCCTTTTCACTAAAAATGTCTCAACTTTGGGCGCCTCTAGCACCCATGAATCTCAACCGATTTCAAAAATTTTTCGGATTCATAATCTCTGAAGTATTTTCTATCGATTGCAAATATAATTTTTGCTAAACGCGATCATGAAAAACCGTATTTTTGTAACGCTATCCGAGCAGAGGCCCAAGTGTGCGTCGGCACGATTTAAAAAAAACCCAGCAGGAAGATACAAAGTCAAAGGCTCTGATTTGTTTGTTGCAAAATCAACCCTATAAAGATTTTAAATTAAAAGGAGGTCTTTTATACAACATTGTAATGAACTTTTCGTTGCCCCAAAACAAATGGAAAAAGAGATCTTTGTTGAAGCCCACAATTTTGGTCACTATGCGATGCAGAAGACGATGCATGCAATTATGGAGACACATGCAGGACCCGATGGACTAGTGAGAGTGGTGACGTTAAAGACATTCAAGGGGCTCATAAAACGACCGGTAGCCGAACTCTGTCCATTGACTATTTAGGAGATTTGGATTACTCGAGAGACGGACCTATGCATTGTGTGTCAAAGGGATGCACACCTTATCGGAGTATGTAGGATATTCCAAGAGATGAGTGAGATGATCGACTGTGCTTTAGATGCCTTAAGCCAAATCATCGAATAGATGCATGTGACAGTACAGTAAATTGTAAAATGTCAAGGACGGCATCACACACTTCTTCATGTAGACTAGTCAGGAGATCACGAGAGGTCGCTTGGCGCACCAAGAAAAGGAGTCATCCCAACAGCATCTGCAAATGCTTTAAATGGAAAGAGTAAAACAGAAATGGTTTGGGCCTTCTATCGAGAAGGCTATCCCTGGAGCTAGTCTTTGGAATCAATCTACAACCCACGAAACGCGAAATACAAGTTCCTTGCGTCAGTACCAATAAACGGCTGCCAAGAAGAGTGGACTCATCTGAAGGGCTTACCGTTGGCCGACCATAACTTCTTCATTCCACAACGAGTTGATATTCTGCTGGGAAACGACATCTACGATGAGCTGATGTTAGAAGAATTGCACCGGAATGGCTGGCATGCCTCTGGCACAAAACACACACTTGGGATACATAGTATCAGGGAAAAGGAATCATAAAGCTGGAAGGATATTGTCCTAAACCATAACGGTACGTAAGAAGGAAGCTAATGAGATACTGGCAGCAGTAATGATACAGAGGATAGCTGGTGCGAAGATTTCTTTGGTAAGACACATAGCCGATTGCCGTCTGGGAAATATACTGTCCGTCTTCCTTTTCTTATTTAGTAAGTAAGTGAGTACTTGGACGAATCAATGGTGATTGGAGAATTATACAAGAGCGCGTCTCTTGACAGACGGTTGCGAACCGATGCGAGTTTGAAGAACGTGTATGTTGGCACGATTAGTGAATATCTGGAGCTGGGTCAGATGGAACGTGTAGCGTCACGGACTAGTAAGACTGTCAAACCTGCCATGGGAGGAGTCGATCATCGAGGACTAAAATGGGTATTTATGTGCGGATGTTGAAAAAATGTACAGATGTATTAATATTCCACCCGACGAAGCACAGTACCAACAAATTATATGGAATCCAGATACTAGTGATTATGTTGAATAATATGCTTTCACAACGGTAATGTTTGGAACATGCTTCGCACCTTATTTAGCTATGGGAGTTATAAAACAATTAGCTATGGATGAAAGCGAGAACTATCCACTGGCGGTGAATGTTGTAAATCGTCAAATGTATGTAGATGACATACTGTCTTGTGGCGACAGTATTGCAGAGACGGAAGTTGTCAAGAACCAAGTGATTGGAATGCTTCGTAGTGGTACATTTGAACTACGGAAGTGGGCGAGAAATTGCCCAAAGCTATTAAAGAACATACAAAGAACATCGAGAATCAAGCGGATTGTTACACGTGGGAGGTAATGATACTATTCGCACTTTAGGTCTCTACTGGAGTCCCAAAGAAGATCAGTTTCGGTTTGCTTTGAATGTCGTTTCACCAATGAGTGAAAGAGTCATTTACAAAGAGAACAATACTATCAGGAATTGCACGACTGTTCGATCCAATTGGATGGCTTAGTCCGATTATTATTACTGCAAAAATTCTGATGCAGCATTTATGGATGAAAATATTGGCTGGGATAGCACGCTACCGGACACTATTAAGAGAGAATGGGAGAAATTCGTGAAGGAGTTACCAAAAATAGTAACTATACGAATACCAAGGCACGTTACATGGGGCTACCAGGTAGTGTGGCTGAATTGCATCTGTTTTGTGATGCCTCTTCAAAGGCATATGATGCTGCTGCATAGCAGCGCCAACTACACAACAACTAACCATACCTAGGACAGAGTTATGTGCTGCCAAAATATATAAGTATCGAAAAGAGAATGTAAGAATTAACATTAATTATTCGAACACTATTCTTTGGTCAGATTCTATGATAAACATCAGTTGGATCCGTGGTGCAGCTGCCAACTGGAAGGTATTTGTGTCCAATCGAAAAACAAAATCCTGGAAATCTCAGACGAAAAGCAATGGAGATATGTCGCCTCGAAAGATAACCCTGCCGGTTATCTAAGACGTGGCATGAGTGCAACTAAGTTGGGATCGTGTGAACTATGGTGGCATGGGCCATCATGGTTACAAAGAACGGACATCGAATGGCCTTGTAATGTTATTGATCAAGATTCGCTGTCGGTAGTTAACACTGAGGTCAGATAGATGGCCTGTCACAAGATATTAGTGGAAGAAATGCCAAGTATAGTAAGTATTAGTATCAGCAAGTGTTCATCCTATACACGACTCGTCTGGATTATATCGGACATAAAACGTTTCGTACAGAATTGTCGTACATCTGTGGCAGAACGAAGAAGATTTGGACTCTCAATTGTGGAATTAGAAGAGGGCCTACGAGAATGGATTAGGATGGTGCAGAAGGACTGTTTCAATCTGAATGGAAGACGCTATCGGAAAGAAGGTTAATTGAAAGGACAGCATATTACTGTCTCTTAATCCGTACTTTGATTCGAACGAACGTGTTTTACGACCCGTAGGCAGGCTCCGAGATTCCCTATTGCCGCTAAATGAAAAACTTCCTTATATATTACCGTATAAACATCCTTTTACAGAACTTGTCATATCCTACAGTTAGTGAAACGTCACTAACGCCGACTTTATAAGGAAGAAATTCTGGATTGTTAGTGGACACAATGCAGTTCGCTTCAGAATTAATAAATGCATCACATGTTTTAAGATGAAGCCTCTGAGATGCCTATGCAGTCTGACGACGCACAGTTGGGCCTCTGCTCGGATAGCGTTGCAAAAATACGTTTTTTCATGATCGCGTTGGCAAATTATATATGCAATCGATAGGAAATACTTAAGAGATTATGAATCCGAAAAATTTTTGAAATCGGTTGAGATTCATGGGTGCTAGAGGCGCCCAAAGTTGAGACATTTTTAGTGAAAAGGAAAAAAATATAATTTAAAAAAAAATCGCAACTTTAAAACTGAATATTGTGCGATTTCAACAATCGATCTTGGATTTTTCGGTTTTATCTGAAAAGTATGTTCTTTATTAATAGCATGTTGGCATTTTTTGAACTTTGATGGAATAAAACTAGCAAGACTCAACGAGTATCAATACCGGACTACATACACTAGGTAGGTGAAATATTTACCTATCAGATGTATATGGTCCCAATATGCGGAGCCCTGCGACACCGAAGCAGAAGCCATTAAACTAAGGTAATCTCGCCTAAAAAAATGCGCTGCAAGGTATAAGGAAGAAGAAGAGCGCATGCGTGTTTGCCTATAGCTTCTGTGTATTCAAATGATAACATTGCGTAATGCTGTTTTGTAAATACTAACTGGATATATATTTGCCTTTCTGCAATGTTAGATTGCTCATTACCTGCTTTGGAAAAATAAAATCACATCTTTAATAACAGTGATTAGTCAATAGATCATTAAAAGGTTGGCTGTTATTTTAAATGTTAAAAATTTCAAGGAAATTTTTGAAAAATTTGACGAATTTACTTAAAAAACTGCTCAACTTTTGACTGAATTGTATCCGCAAAAAAAAACTTACCTTAACATTACATTTTGGCTCGCGTAAAGGATTTAATAGAATTTTAGTGTTTACCAATTGGAGAGCTATCCGAAGAAGCACAGGAATGTAAAAACAAGGACTACAAAAGGTTCAGATACACTAATACATTAAAAACTTCTGGTGTTAGACAAAATGAAGACCTTTTTAACATGCTAGCAGCCTCTTCGGACCCATTTATTGCATCACTGAGACACGTGCGATCACGAAAGGATTTGGAAAATAGCAACTATAGTCCCGAAATGTTGAGTTTATTAGATACTGATGTAAATATTGAAAATTATTTTGAAGAAAATCAGCCATCAATAGCAAATTTTCAAAACTAACCTAAAAAAAATTAAAAAAAATTTTTTTTTTTCTTTTTGTAATTATGCTAAAAAATCAAATTAAAACATTAAAAAATGTTTACATAGTCGTCAAAACAATGAAAAATTCCATTTGTGATTGAAAAAATCAAATGGATTTCGATCCATTTTTAAAGGAAAAACATGCTTGGAAATATTTTCTGACTTTGACCTTGAATATTACAGCACCACGAACACCCAGCACAAACATTCATTTTGAAGCTTAAGGTATTCTTTATCATATGCTTTTTAAATTTTTGAAATCGCTTTATTGGTTTAGACGCTATGATTTTTGCAATGCTAAATGCCAGAAGGCCCCACTGTGCGACGTTATCCAACACTGCGACAATCCAATTAGACACCCATGTGCTGCTGTTTCTCTCACTCACGATGAGTGAGTCGCTTTGTCAGAGCGACAAAAACAGCACAAGTATCATTTGAGAGACCAACTTGGAGTTCCATTACTTTTGATTCGTTTCTTTCTTACTTCTTTAATGGAAATTACCAGATCTTTGAATTTTGTAAATGACAGCGTGGTTTGCTGTACATATACATAATTACTCTTGAAAATCATATCGGTCGATGCGGTTGCAGCTTCTGTGCCCGCCGACAATTGTACTATATTTTAGGTTAAGAAAAATCAAACAACTGAATTGAAGTCACCCTGGCTATTCTCATTCCTCCCAAAAACGCAAATGCCTCAAAGCCGCCTCGGTGGAATCATCCGAAGGCCGCATCATACTCCGCAAGAGCGCAGCCGTTAGCCAACACTATGTATGTATAAAATTCTCGTGGCACAGTTTTCGAAGCCATACTCCTCTGAAACGGCTTGACCGATTTTGATGAAATTTTCTGTGCTTATCCGTATCTATGAAAATCAGCCAACATCTATTTTTCATCGCCCTAAATGGTACGGGTAGTTCGCGAGCGCAAATAAAATGGGTTTGATAACGGCTTTCCGTGTATCGACCGCAGTAGGCGTTGGCAGTTACATGTCCGCCACGTTATAGGAAATTCATTCATTTCTGTTTTAGTTACAAACGAAAAGTTTCGAACGAAACAATGCCTCTTAAAAAAGCGAATTTGGGTCGTCGTACTCACAACGCAGAAAGAATCAGAAGCAATGTTTCGAATACGATTGAAGAAGACCGGGAATGGGTATCGGAGACGGAGCGGCTAAGGCAAAGGCAGAGGATTAAAATGGAACCAGCCGAATGCCGTGCAGCCAGGCTTGAGCAAGAGTGATTGCGAGCGGCGGTCTGCAGCAACACAATTGCTTCGCTCGCCAAGAAGTGAACTGCAAAGGGGAAGGGAAGCTGAATCCCGCACACAGATAAGTCTAGATCGACATGAGCAATACCATCGTATTGCACTTTAATATGACCCAGCTGCTGATTATGGCTCCAGCCACTATGACCTCATTGGCCAGATAAGTCATGTCTGCACTTACTGTCGGGCTCTGAAGTTGGAAAGGAATGTGATGTGCTGGAGCAAAATCAAATTACTTTAACTTAAAGAACCACCAGAGCCACTGTGAACTCTACTTTCCGGATCCACTACTGAATCGAAGCATTTCCTATCAAACTTTTGGATATCTGCATCAATGATGCATGCAACACTGCACATCCAAAAAAAGTTCGCGCATTGTTTGCAATTATATTGACTTCTTGCTGCCCTTCAACTCCAACTGAGATATGGGAAAGATGTTCGCATTTTGCACAGAGTACGCCAACAAAATGCCGATATAACCATGGAATTGACAGAAGATATTTACCATGAAACGTTAATAGACATTGATTGATCAGATTGATTGTGGTCAAGGTTCAAACAAAAAAGAATATAGCTTTAGCTCTTGCTTCATCAGGAATAATTGCGACATTATTAACTGGGGGAAGGAGTCATTCAGCGCTGAAGTTGCTATTGAACATCCCATGTGAAACATTTCCAGAGGATCAGGTATGGGAAAAGTATTGCAGAATTGCAAACTCATTGTTTTCGATGAATGCACTCGACAATCGACAATCACGCCGTTTCACAGATGAAGAACAAATGACCAACAACGACAACGGGTACATCGAGCATTTATATCGGATTCATTTCTGCGTCTAGCATTATGCTCATTCAAAATGGAATGTCCGCATTGTTATGCTCTGAAATTCGAAATTGAGCCAGCTGGGATGTGTTGCGCGTCAGGAAAAGTGCAACTACCTGAAATTATTGAAACACCACCTGAACCATTGAACGGCTTACTTATCGGCACGGATCCAGATTCTAAAGTGTTCCTGAAGTCAATTCGAACATCGAAAATTCGACATCGTTCGGAGCAACAGAAATAGTTCGAAATACTAATAGAAATGGTCAACATTTAATTCTACATTCAAAATCAGAGGCCAAGTTTATCATTAAATGGGCTCACTGTTGCCAATGCCAAACGAACCACATAAATTCTTACAAATCTACTTTATGGGCGTCGAGGATTCCGGAAGCGTACTTGCCAATCGCGTGAATGCACGTTGTGATTATAACCTTGATTCACTTTATGCCAGGCGAATCGTAAGCGAGCTAGATGCTCTTTTTAACGAGTACAACGAGTTGTTGAAAATATTCAAATAACATATGCACCACTTGCAAAGCGTTTATTACGCTATCGTCATTAATCCTGATAAAACACCAGCTGGAGAGCATATTCGTATATTCAATGCGCCCGTTGTTGATGATGTTGCTGAAATCATGGTTGGCGATTGTACAGCTGCACGAGAAATTGTGATTCGTATAATAATCTTCAGTTCATTTCTGACACACATCGTTCATATGACGCTCTCCAATATCCGCTAGTATTCTGGAATGGACAAGACCGATATTGCATAATCAACAAAAGCTTTTCATTTTCGAGACGCTATCAACAACAGCCCCGACGTCGCCGAAATTACCATAATCGTACGTAGGCAGTCCACGTCATATGCAAGAATATATACAGGGTGCTCTGACTTTCGTTCGCGAATATGGACGACCATGTTTATTTATCACGTTTACATGTATGTAAAATGGCCAGAGCTTACATCTTTGCTACTGCCTGGCCAAAATGCAATACATCGCCATGATATCACAGCACGTGTGTTCAGACAAATGTTGAGGTCTTTAATAAGTTTCATCATTATTAAATCACATATATTCGATCCCACACTTTGCTGAACAACCTCTGCTCAAGCCTCTGCTGAGCAAGTTATGTAATGCTCATATTAATGTTGAGTTCTGCAGTTCTGTGAAGAGCATCAAATACATTTACTAGTATGTCCATAAGGCAGTGTATTTTTCACTAATGAGACAGTGATTGATCGTGCAATAAATCCACCTAAAACTACTCTCAATGCATTTTTTTAATTGTGTAATCGTGCGGATGATTATTTACAGTCAATCTAAGACACACTGAGTGCTCTTATCTTCGACTGTTGTTGGTTAATGTTACTGGTCCATTATTTCAAGATACACGTAAAGTAAAAGGGCAACAATATCCAACGTATAAAGATGCATGCCTTTCACTCGGCTTGCTGGAAGACCACAACCAGTTAAAATGCATGCTTGCTGAAGCTATTCAGAATAACCATGACGAAGTATGCAACATTAAGAAACAATCGTCCATGGGCACTGTGCTGAAACGGAGTAAAATTATTATTTGGGATGAATGTACTATGCCACTTGAGGCGTTGAACAGGACATTGAAAGATATTAAAAACAGTGACAAACTATTTGGCGGAACTCTGTTGGTCCTTTCAGGTAATTTCAGACAAACACTTCCAGTCATTCCACTTATACCTATATCTATAGCCATCAAAGTGGAAATACTAAAAATGCTAATGTTTGCGAAAGAACGGCCTACAATCTTAGCATAGGAAATAACGCAGATATTGATCAAAGTCCAACGATCGTTCCAATGGGAGCTATATGATATAGTTACAATCATTAACAGATATGTAAAACTGAAAAGCAATCGATTGAATATATACTTTATATGGTCGGAGATGCTTCCCTCTATGCGTGGCACACTTGACCAAAATTAATAAACACTTTTTGCAAGGGTATAAAAATAAATATGCGCGTTCAAATGTTTCAAGATCAAATCGCTGAAACATTTTCAAAACAACTCTTAGATATCGGTGATAGAAACTTTGCTATAGATGAAACTGGATACGTAAAATTACAGACCGATTTCTGCTCAATCGCTGATTCGCAAGATACTCTCATTGAACAAATATTTCCCGATGTACACACGCAGTACATAAATCATGAGTGGCTTGCAGAAAGACCGATTTTAGCGGCAACAAATTTAGACGTTGACAATTTAAATCTGAAGATACAAATGTTGTTGCCAGGGAACATGGTACAGGTTGATACAGGTTGCGACGACAGCGAAGCAGTAAATTTTCCCACAGAGTTTTTGAACTCATAGGATTTGCCAGGCATGCCATCGCATAATTTACAATTAAAGGTTGGATTTACAATTATCTTGCATCATAAATTGAACCTGCAAATGGCAAGTTCAGAGATGAAAATATACTCATACCACGGATTCAATTCAATTCAAACGTATTTAGTTTAGTATTAGATAGACATATGCAATGACTATCAACAAATCCCAAGGTTCAACGATGTCTGTTTGTGGATTATATTTGAGAACACCATATTTCACACGGACAATTATACGCGGCATGCTCGCGAATGGGTAAACCATCCAGTTTGTTTGTGTTAGCTAAAGATGACTAACAACAAATATGGTTTACGCTATAGCATTAGGAGATTGATATTGTTTTAATGGATAAATTCTAATAATTTAAAAATAATGTTTGCCTTTTGTTATTTTTATATTCCCTCATCGTTCAATGCGCTCCATGCTTATTTCACGCATGGTATGTGCATTCTTACATACATATGTACATACTTACAATAAGTAAGCTATTTTTTGTCTACACTAGAAATTACTAGAAAATTATTTATGAGGCAAAACGTTTGCTGGGTTTTCTAGTCTATATGTTTGGGCTGCAAGTGCAGCAATACTCTTTACTGAAAAGATAAAACGAACGAAGAGAAAGCGAGAGACCGAAAACAGCACAAGTATCATTGGAGAGACAAACTTGGAGTTTCATTAGTTTTGATTCTTTTCTTTCTTACTTCTTTAATGGAAATTTCCAGAACTTTGAATTTTGTAAATGATAGCGTGGTTTGCTGTACATATAATTACTCTTGAAAATCATATTGTTCGATGCGGTTGCACCTTCTGTGCCCTCCGACAATTGTACTATATTTTAGGTTAAGAAAATAAAGCAACTGAATTGAAGTCATCCTGGCTATTCTTATTCCTCCCATCCGAAGGCCTCATTATCCTAATCGAGCAGTTTGGGGCTCCGCAAGGGCGCAGCCGTTAGCGATCATATTTTTGGTGCCGAAACCCGGGGGACTGATCTTGGCGATTGGATTTGGACTGGGATTGGCAGTGGATAGACTGAGTACAATTTGACGTTGATGTGTTTGGGTAGGTGTTCATTAGGGCTGAAAAACATTTACCGTTGGATACGGAGCAAATCACATTGCTCACATCGCTGGAGAAGTCGTTGAATAGGTATAAGTCATACGGAGAGTCATCTAGAAGCCAGATTAGAATCGCTGGCACACCTTCACGAAGATTTAAGCGCAATCATCATCAACTGGTGCAAGAGCGAGATAATGAGCAGATAAAGGGCAGATATTTTGACAAAGACATCAGAGACTGTCTCGAAGAAACACATCATGGCAGTAGCTGAGATTCGGAATGAGTTGCAAAGACATAAGTGTGGGATTTTACTTTATCCCGGTTTATTTATTTCAATATTATTAAAGTGTTTGGGCTCCAACTGAAGGCAGACTCTCTTTGCTAAAAAGAGAAAACGAACGAAGAGAGAGAGAGAGAGTTTTGAATTTTACTCTTGAAATTAATCTCGGTCGATGCGGTTGCAACTTCTGTGCCCGCCGACAATTGTACTATAGTTTTAGGTTAAGAAAATAAAGCAACTGGATTGAAGTCAACCGCAAGTGCCTCAAAGCCGCCTCGGTGGAAATCATCCGAAGGCCGCATCATATAAAGCGAGCAGTTTGGGGCTCCGCAAGGGCGCAGCCGTTAGCCAACATATTTTTGGTGCCGAAACCCGGAGGAATGATCTTGGCTATTGGATTTAGAGTGTGATTGCCAGTGGATAGACTGATTCGGGTGAGTACAATTTAACGTTGATGTGTTTGGGTAGGTGTTCATTATGGCTGAAAAACTTTTACCGTTGACTACGGAGCAAATCACATTGCTCACTTCGCTGGAGAAGTCATTGGCGTGGTATAAATCGGAGGAGTCGGGACATACCGAGAGTCATCTGGAAGCCAGATTGGACTCGATTGCCCACCTTCACGCAGATTTTCAGCGCAATCATCACCAACTGGTGCAAGAACGAGATAATGCGGAGATAAAGGTCAGATATTTTGACAAAGACATCAGAGACTGTTTCGAAGAAACCTACATAATGGGAGTAGCTGAGATTCGAAATGAGTTGCAGAGACATAAGGATCGGAGAATACCGGCGTCGACTACATTTGATGAGTCTAGTTTGCATCAGACGGTGCATGAACAAATGGGACCATGTTTGGAGCAAGTGAAACTCCCAACAGTTAAACTGCCTACCTTCAGCGGGAAATTTATTGAGTACTTTTTATCAAGAGTACACCACTGCGACAAGCTGACGGACTTACATCGTTTTCATTATTTGAAGGATTCATTGGTTGGAGACGCAGCTAAGAATATTGAACATCTAACGCTAATAGCGGCGAACTATGAAGTGGCTTGGAGAATGTTGATGAATTTGTATGATAACAAACGAGTGTTATTTTTACATTACATGGATGTGTTCGATCAGCAATTACCAATAAAATATGGAGATGCGGAAAAACTTCCCGCTCATGTGTGAATTCATTGGAGAAGACTGGTGTGGATGTGCGACAACAGTCTGAAATTTTAGTGTACTACATGATGAAAAGATTACCGAATCAATTAAGAGTGGATGGGAGCGGTCAATAGCTTCAAGCAGAATCTGCCGAGCTTTGAGGAGCTCAGTCAGTATCTTGAAACACAGTACAGAACAATGATTACGGCGTCAGCAGGTAATATCGGGGGAACTCTATCACGGGATAGACATCGGAATGCAAGGCCAGGTGTACATGGGTTACAAGTTAACCAGTACTACACAAAGGCTTCATTTGTTACTCGAGAGACAGACCTATGCATTGTGTGTCAAGGGGATGCATACCTTATTGGAGTATGTAGGATATTCCAGGAGATGAGGTTATCGAAACGAAAGGCATGTTGTAACCCTCCTATTCGGCTTCTCGCTGTGCGCCATAAATTTTATATAATCGGTTCTCCTATCACAGCGAAAACAAATCAATCGATAACTGATAGAAGGCGGTAGGTGAATTGCAGCAGAATGAGATCCTCTGGTTCCGTAGCTCTTGCGGGGTGGGGGGTTGTTTGCTGAATCTCTACCTTTAATTATAAAATTTAATTTCATTAGGATCTCTACTGAAACTAACTTTAAATGAAAATCAAATGACTGGCAGAAAATACTTACGAACACAGTAAAGAATTCATATTAATAAAAAAACGAAAGAAATGAATTGACTGAGGTCAAGATGTAGATGGACCTTGTCAGCTCTATACCCTCCCAACCATAAATCTTTGTTGTTATTTATAAAGATTACCAAAAAAAACTGATCGATATTAACTCATGTACCCATGTCACTAGGAAAATTAATTATAAAGCTTAAGCAATCATATTCAAATTCATTCATAAAAAAAGATATATATACAGACTAATTTTAAACACCTGGTCTGGTATGACTTAACATTTAGAGATTCAGAACTTTCAGACTTGCAAAACAATGGATCTCAAAGTAAATTAAACTATTGAATAAGTGGGACTAAAACTAGTAGTATAAAAGAGAGCTTACTAGTTACGCATTATTAATTATTGTAGAAGATTATAAAATATAGAAGGAATATTAAATAAATCAAGTTAATATTTTTTTTTAATTATTCATCTTAATTCAAGTTCTCTTTCTTTTTTTTTGTTTTTTTTTTTAAATTCGTTAGAGTTATGTTAAATTTTCAAGTCGCACAAATTCACTCATTGCTTTTAATTTCTCTTCAAATCAAACATTATTTTACGGAAATCAATTTTTTTTTTTTAATTTTATTATTTGGTTGATCACAAAACGCTGAAACAGAAATTACATCAAAAAATCAGAGTATCAATTGACAATACATTTACTCTATTTTACGTTACTCTCGACTTGAATTATTTAATATAACCTTAACGAGACTTTAATTGATTCAATATTTGACTTATTTACATTCTCTTTTTTTTTTTTTTTATACCCTTGCAGAGGGTATTATAAAATTGGTCAGATGTTTGTAACTCACTGAAGGAGACGTTTCCGACCCCATAAAGTATATATATTCTTCATCAGCATGAGAAGCTGAGTTGATATGTCCGTCTGTCCGTCCGTCCGTCCGTCTGTGCGAATGCGTTTTACTCAGCCGTCTTAAGAGCTATCGGGCTGAAATTTTTTTTCGGGGTTTTTTATTACCCGGGAAAAATAAAGTATGAAAACCATCATCGGACCACTATATCATATAGCTCACGAAGAACTAGAAGAAACATTTTCATAAAAATCGAAATGAAATTTACATATGTGATTGTAAAATAATTGTAAAATAGAGAGTAAAATTGTTTCGTTTGTGTTGTGTCCACAGAAGAGAGGTACGCGTGTTTTTCTTGAGAGCTTATGCTAGACTGACCGTTTATTGATGTGTAATGACAATGTTAGCATATCTAAGGAATACTAGGTTTAACAATGTTGGGAAATGCTTATTTTAGATTTTAAATGATACATAACACATCTCCCCCTTTAAATTATAAACGGCAATTAATTTTTAGATTTTCGGAAATCGTGTGTCTTGAACCGATTGACTTCCTGGCAAGCTATTGTACTTTGTCGAACAGGTATACCAGAACGTCGTCGCGAAGATTGGTTTCGATTTGGAGTTTCATTCGAAGTTGTTGCATTTTCACTAGGATCAGGAACAGTTTCTTGAATGGTATTCGGAAGATCGTGGTGCGTTTCTGGCTGGTCTTCTTGTAATTCTGGTGTTGAACAAGGAGCTGGTTGTGGTATTTCAGGAACGAACCAATACTTAGTCGGGTTGTGCTCGGACGTGTTGTCTGACATGCGTGGTTTGATTTAGTTGAAATCGCGCTTGATAAAGCCCTTTGATGTACGTACGACGTACAGCATTCGTCCAATTGGTCGATCGATAGTGCCTTCGATCCACTTTTCTCCCCTCGAGAAATTTCGGGTAAATACCTTTTGATTTGTGTTGTATTTTCTCAGCTCTTGCTTAGTTTCGACAGGCTTTTCGAAAAGTTGACTTAATACGGTGCGAAGTGAACGACGGTGAATTAACTCAGCAGGAGATTTACCTTCTGCATTTGGGGTAAATCTGTAAGAAGCAAGATATTTCGTTACTGCTGTTCGTACAGGTAAACCTTCCTGAATATTTTTCTTCACAGAAATTTTAAAAGATTGTACCAATCGCTCAGCCTTTGCCGCATTTAGGTGAGAATGCTATGCATCTGAGACCATTTTCTGTATGTCTCGTTGCTTTATCCTTAAGACTTGGGAACCAATAAATTTTCCCTATTGCGTCCAACATTTTGTCTCTACCTACATGGCCTAATTCGTCGTGGTGTTTGTACAAAACGTGATTTTCCATTTCTTTTGGAACGTAGAACAATATTTTCTTGTCATTGGACTTTCGGTATAATACTCCGTTTCTCATTTCAAACAATTTGTGCTCTGATTTTTCTAGCATTTCCTTTATTTTTTCAGTTCTAAATCTTTTGCTTGGCAAATAACTAGGTTGTGCTCGAAGCTATTCGGTTCTATTACCATGATATTGGTGCAACTGTTTAACGCGTCTACGTGCTGCATTTGCTTCCCTGATCTATGCGCTAACTCGTAGTCGTACTCTTGGAGTTCAAGGGCCCATCTCGCGATCCTAGGGTTTAATTCTATCTTATTTAGTGTAAGAGTCAGAGAATTGCAGTCAGTTAAAATTTTAAATTTCTTTCATTGGACATAAATCCTAAATCTGCGCAGGGAGTACACAATCGCTAACGTTTCGAGTTCAAAACTGTGATACTTCGACTCAACCTCGCTTGTTGTCTTCGAAAAATAAAATATTGGGTGTAGTTTTTTATCCGCTTTCTTTTGTAATAAGACCGCCCCAAAACCTAATGCGCTTGCATCACAATGAAGCTCTGTATCGTCTCTGGGGTCATATATCGCCAATACTGGTGCTTCCAATAGTATTTGCTTCAAGTTGAGTGATGAACAATAAACCACTGTGTTTAATATCTCATAAGAACTTAACTTTATTTTTACTTTAATGTTACTGAACTGTGTCTGCCACTGCCAGAACACGTCTTGATCGTTCGTTTGCTTGCTTATTACTAAATTTTCAATTCTTACGTAACTACGTAGGTCATATAGGTTTATAAAGAGTGACACAGACAGAGCATACCAGACTGACGCCAGTATATTCTAGAAAACTTAAGAGAAAATACAAAAACAAAAGCATTGTGAGATGTGCAAGATCATTCATGAGTCTTTGCCTTGCTGCGTATAGCAATATAAGTTAAATGACAATTGGTTCCTCAACATACCGCCCCCCCCTGAAACTCCGTTTCTGAACCCGGTAGGGCTGCAATCTTTGTGATAGGGCGAGTGACTTCTCCTGATTTGGTGAGAACCTGAACCGCTCTGACGAGGCCATCATCTCCTGTGAACACCTGAGTTACCCGTCTTAAGAGCGTGCCGATGGAGGCGCGTTAGAGTCCTTGATCAGTACAAGATTACCGATCGCAATGTTTGGTAACTTGGTGGTCCATTTCGGGCGCTGTTGTAGCGATGTCAAGTATTGTTGATGCCAACGTTTCCAAAATCCTTGAAGCATTGCTTGAACATGCTGCCAGTAGCTCAATCGATTGGTCGGAATCTGCAAATAGTTGTCTCCAGGAACTGCTGTATATGTTCTGCCAATTAAGAAATGTGCCGGTGACAGGTAGGCAATTTCAGTAACGACAGATTCTATTTGCGAGAGCAGTGTGTGCATCTGCTCAAAGGTAAGGACGTTCGTTCCTATTACACGTCGCAAATGCAGCTTAACCGAGCGTACTGCCGACTCCCACTTACCACCCCAGTGTGGTGAATATGGAGGAATAAAATTCCATGTGATGCCTTGATCCGCAAGAGCTTTTCAAACGACGTCATTGTGCTCGCGTGAAGCGAGAAGCTGTACCATTTCGTCTAGTGCACGGTTATCGCTATACATTTGGGAGCATTTCCCACGACGAGCCATAAAACGTTTTAATGCCGCCAAGAATGTGTTGGTGCTGAGATCAGTGGCCAGCTCCAGATGAAGAGCTGAAGTAACCATACATACAAACAGGCAAAAGTAGCCCTTTTCCTTCCTGGGGTTTCGTCCCTTGTGAACCTTCAACAAGATAGGTCCAGCATAATCGCATCCAGTAATCGCATGGAAAGGCTTGTCGCACTCGAACAGCCGGTAAATTGGCCATAAACTGATTTGCTGTGTGATGGCGCTGTCTAAAACAGTTTAAACACTCATGTGTGATACGTCGAATAAGATTTCGTGCGCCAATGATCCAATATTTCTGGCGAATTATTACAAACATTGCTGAAACTCCTGGATGAAGATTGACCTTATGCTCATGTTTCAGCAGCAATTCCACAAGGCGATGTTGTTTTGGTAAAACTACTGGATGCTTGACATCTGCAGGCAATTGCGACCTTTCCAAACGTCCACCCACACGTATAATACCATCTTCGTCAACAAAGGGAGATAGTTTGCTTAAAATTGATCGTCGCTCCAAAGATTGCTTCCTCAAAAGCAGCTGTCTATCGTCATTGAATTGATTTTGTGCCTGTCGTAGGCAAAACTTCCTTGCTCTGGTAATTTCATCGAACTTTAGAGGTCCTGAATATTTAGCCTTGCTTGATTTGATTCGATGAACGAAGCGGAATACATATGCGACCACTCGAACCAGTCTGATCCAAGATGATGTCCTTCCGAGTAGTACCTCAAATGGGGAATCCTCAATATCCTTGGAAATGGTTGTCAAGATTTTGGTTTTGAACTCAAGTTCTGCTGCTGGCTTGAGAATTGAACAGCAAGTTGGTGGTCTATTCATTGTCTCTGAGTATAGTGTATAGTCGTGCAGCCAAGATGGTCCCTTCCACCATAGATCAAAGTTAATTAAGTCACTCGTTAGCATGCCTCGTGATGCACAATCCGCAGGATTCTCTTTAGTGCTGACATGTCTCCAAGCGCTACGTGGTATGGTCTCTAGTATTTCTGGCGTTCGGTTGGCAACAAATGTTTTAAGTTTACAGGGTTGATTCGAAAGCCATGACAAAACGATTGTAGAATCGGTCCATGCGTGTATCTTAACATCCTTCTGCCGCAGACCAGACCTTACTGCTTGGAATAAACGAGCTAATAGTAGAGCTCCGCAAAGTTCCAATCGTGGCAACGACTTCTGCTTTAATGGTGACACTCTTGTTTTACGACGCTTCCATCTAGGTGTGTCACACGGTTGTAAATGACAGCAGAGTAAGCCTTTACCGAAGCATCTGAAAGTCCATGCAGTTCGATGTCATCGGGTTGATTGTTTACAAATCGTGGTATCTTCAAGTTCCTTAACGTGAAAATGTCCTTTCTGAATGTTTGCCATAAGTGCGCTTGCTTCGTTGGCAGTTCCGAGTCCCAATCCAGATTAAGCAGCCATAATTCTTGGAGCAGAATTTTAAACTTGATCACCACTGGCGCCAAGATGCCGAGTGGGTCAAAGATCCGTGCCGTGTCAGATAGCACTTGTCGCTTCGTACAAGCCATATGTTCCGATAATGAAACCTTATATGTTAGGACGTATTCTCCAGGACGCCAATGCAGCCCAAGCACCTTTGCTGCCATCTTTGAGAAATCGATTTCATTTCCCTCGTTGCTGGCAATACGTTTACTATTCGAGACCCATTTGCTTAGCTCCAATTGTGCCCGTGACATAAGGAGTATCAGCTCTTCCTTAATGTCGAGCAGTTCTTGTTCGTTCATGGATCCTGTCAGTACGTCATCGACGTAGAAATCATCCAAAAGTATCCTAGCCGCCCTTGGAAACTCGTATTCGTGATCAGTTGCCAGTTGTTCCAGCACTCTAACTGCCAGAAACGGTGCACATGCCGTGCCATAGGTGACTGTGGTCAACTTGTAATGCTTCAAAGGTTCCTCAGGGTCTTCTCTCCAAAGGATTCGTTGGAAATTCTGATGTTCAGGGGCCACTAAAATCTGTCTGAACATTTTGACGATGTCCGCAGAAAATACGAATCTGTGCATTCGAAAACGCAGACAAACGTTGAAGAGGTTGCGTTGTATACATGGGCCAATGTGAAGTGCGTCGTTAAGAGATCGTCCATCCCGATCTTGAAATGATCCATCGAACACCACCCGCAGCTTGGCACCTATGACTGGATGGTGTGGCAAATAGAATGACTTCTTACATACGTTTGTGGCTTCGGCTGCAGCTACTTCCTTCATGTGACCCAGCTGGATATACTCTCTCATAAACTGAGTATATTTTAACTTCAAGCTGGAGTCCTTCATTAGACGACGCTCGACTGCGAGAAAACGCGATCTCGCTCCTTGAAATGTATCCGCAAATTGTGGGTTTTGTTCCTTGAAGGGCAAATCGACTATGTATCTTCCATTCGAGTTGCGGTTATGGGTGCACCGGAAGTGCGTTTCGACCTTTTCATCCTCTTCGTTTACAGTTGTGTGTGATGGAACTTCCTCTAGTTCCAAAATCTTTGCAGTAGTCCATCTATATTAACCGTAGTCAGCAATGACGTAGATGACGTTTGCAATCTTGAAGTGTACACCGATGTGATTACCCATCCAAATATGGTGTTAACTGCGATAGGGTGCCCTTGACCATCGCATAACTTCTCCCCGGTGAGAACTAACCAAATGCAATCATTGCCCAGCAAAATGTCGATTGAGGCGTTAGTTCTGAAGTCAGGGTCAGCCATTTGGTATACATTAAATACCGACAGTGATGAAGCATCAATGTTTTCACGTGCCAATGGTGAGGTGATCTTTCCTAAAATGTGAGCTTTAATATCGATGCAATGACTCGACACACGAGACATCATCTGTAGAGAGCAGAAACCTCTGTTTATTCCCGCCTTGACTTCTGAGATGCCCGATGTGGCAACTCGAAATGGCGAACGTGCAAGCCCCAACGTCTGTACGCACCGTTCCGAAATGAATGACAAATCTGAGGCGCTATCCAATAAAATACGGCACGTCAGCAAGGCTCCTTGAGAATTTCGGACGTGTACCAATGCAGTAGGTAGAGTGCTTCTTCGTTGGCCATTTGGCTTACTGGGTCTGGTAACATTCATCATTGCTATCGCTGATGCCTCTGGTGATTCCTCAGAAGCCTGGCCAGAGTTGCCTTGGTGCTGCTCTGAGCCATTTTGCTGTGTAGAATGGCCTTCAGAATGCAGCATAGAATGATGGCGGCGCTTGCAATACTTGCAAGAAGACTTCGAGCCACAAGCGCTTACTCCATGTCCGGTTCTCAAACAATTAAAACACATATGTTTCTCCTTCGCAAAGGTGTAACGTTGCTTGACAGTCAAGCTCTGGAATTGAGGACAAGCCGACATATGTGCTCAGTACTATGACATTTCATACAATTACCGGTAATGGCAAGCATTGTACGTGCTTGCCGTTTTCCTTTTTCATCCCTCGGTTTGCTCGCTGCATGATCGACAATTTGACTGAGCTCAAGGCGATCGCATCGTGAGTCCAAAAACTTGAGCAATTCTTCAATGGTAGGATTTTCAATATCCTGGCTTTTGTCGATCCATTCACGTCGGGTAGCCTCATCAACCTTGTTGATGAGCAAGTATATAAGCCAACAGTCACGGCCCGTTTGTCCAGACGCGTCTAAAGCCCGAATGACATCACTGGCTCCGCAAGACAGAGCGCGTAGCGATGATGAGTTTTGCCCAACAGCTTTTGGCAAGGCGGTGAATGTGTCCAACAGTAAATTCACCAAGTAACGGGGCTTTTCATATCCATAACTCAATGATTTCCATGCAACGTCGTAATTTGCTTCCACTACGGGTAAATGCTGGATGAGTATCGCTGCTTCTCCTATGACGCATGACTTCAGGTGATGAAACTTTTAGATATTCGTCAAGGTTGTCTTTCCGTGAATGGTACTCTCAAACAGGTCTTTAAAGGTATGCCACTCCTTGTAATCTCCACCGAAGGGCTTGATGTTGATTTTCGGTAACTCACAATCTCTTGGTGCCGGTGTTGCAACCAACTGTGAGCCTGACCAAGACGAAGATTGCTGTGGCGAGAGCAATCTCTCAACCAATAGTTGCTGCTGCTCCATTTGACGTTGCTGGTGTTCCGTTTGACTCTGCATCTGAAGTTCCATTTGACGCTGCATCTGGAGTTGTAGTTGTTGCTGTTGATTTTGCATTTGTTGCAGAATTCCTTGGAAGAGCGAACCATCGTTGCCAGCCGCGCCGATTTCTTCCAACTTGCCAGACGTAGCCAAGGTAGCTCGTAATGCCTTAAGGCGGGCATTTGCTATTTCATATTTCTCCTCGTATATCCCGAAGTCTTCGGTAGGGTCCACATAACCCTCTAGTTTGTCCTATTTGGCCAATTCGTCGCCAGACTTCACGAACTCGTTCCACGCATTGGACAAATTTTCCAATTTGGTGTCAATTGTGAAGACGTCGGCATCCTGTGCAGGATTCTCTGCATATCCATATATGCGGGTAATGGTTGTCTTCAATCTTCCTCTGGCCTTTATGAATGTTTTCATTTCCTCCATGATGAAATGCCAAGAAATTTCCACTGCTTGTGTGGACCAAAAATTTCAAGACGCGTGTTTTTCCCAGAGATGTGTTCCCTCACGATC
The DNA here is from genome assembly GCF_018902025.1 of Drosophila willistoni. Lineage (NCBI taxonomy): Eukaryota > Metazoa > Arthropoda > Insecta > Diptera > Drosophilidae > Drosophila > Drosophila willistoni. The sequence goes on from NW_025814435.1 coordinate 368,493, forward strand.
TCTCAATTATATCGATAACAGATACCGATAGGCGAGTGGCGCCACCGTTTGTCCGCGCTTTTTCCAATAAGCACGCGATTGCCTATTCGATAGTAGGCCAAAACTATCGACTACTAACCTTGAGGTTAACAATTAATTGCAACCACGTTGCAACAAATTATTAAGCAATGAGTAACAAACAAACAATGCCCAACGATCCGGCTCGAAGGACCAAATTATGATGAACAATAAACCACTGTGTTTAATATCTCATAAGAACTTAACTTTATTTTTACTTCAATGTTACTGAACTGTGTCTGCCACTGCCAGAACACGTCTTGATCGTTCGTTTGCTTGCTTATTACAAAATTTTCAATTCTTACGTAACTACCTGACACATGACGACAAAATCTCAAAAAAAATTGGGACATCCCGCCTTATATATGTATTAGCTAACGAGAACTATACATATATATCAATAAAATAAAGTAGCAGTCTAACACTCCTGTTTTACACCCTGTAACTGGCGACATAGGTCAGCAAAACACAAAGGTTAGTGACACTGCGATCCTTTTGCTCAATAAAATGGAGGCAGAACGGATAAACCTACTCCCGCTGTTCCACCAGGACTATACCTCGATTTCCAACTAGAGTTAACCGAACCACTTGAATTATATTGAGAACGCGTGTGATAGACTTTAGAGAAGATGTTTAGTATGCATATGACTGCTCAATGGGATTCATAAACGACTAGCACAAACAGCCTGTGGGGGGTTCTTTGTGAACGTCATAGCTAGTATTTTCACAGCGTATTTTATGTATGTCGGCTATCCATATTAACCGAATCCCTTGCCTGGATTTTTATTGGAGGAGAATACAAAAGAGTTACGGACATCACTTCTTGCAGGCGCTATAGATGATAATTGCGCTCCGCGTCTGTACCCACCCTACCATGAGCCTGCCAGCGAAAGTTATCGCAGACTCCCAAAACGAAAGCTAGGACTTCTTCTTCTACATCAGGGAACTAAAGAAATTAATGATTCATAATAAACTGAATATTTATTCAAACATTTCAAAATAATTAGCATCATCGTGCTATAGGTTCGATCAATTTGATCTACAAAAATTCTTCATTTTCAAAACAATGTTTAGCTAAATAGCTGAATCTCGGTACAAATCCGATTATATAGGTTGCAAATGTTGCATGTTGGTTCTTATTACTAATGATTACTCTACTACTTAATATTCATGATTTCCTAACTTTACTATAATTAAACTTTTTACATTAGTTCAAAAAAAAATTAAAAAAGAAAAAAATTGTACATTTATGTGGCGTGATTACGGTAATATCCTCATCAGTTTCATTCTCTACAAATATTTTGCTCTATATATGTCCATTGACAATGTATTAAATGCTAATGCTCACCAGAATAAATTCAGTTCATCAGATAAATTTATAAAAATATAAGGAAAATTGGGTTTTTGATACACTTACAGCTTGTTAATTTTTCCCACGCAGAAAGATCTTTCGTTGTGTTGTTGAAAATAGGAAGGTTTACATATTCCAAATAGAGCTAAAGCATCATATTACATTGTGAATTTACATGCATACTCAAATTCTGAAAAATGAAAATTATTAACTAACGAAAATATACACTGCCATTGAATTCCATTTCCTTTAAAATTGAACCATTTAGCCAACAAACAAAAAAAAGGAAATTCAATGTAAAATTATCTTAAAATTGATTCTAAACTACTGGGGAGCCTTATTTTGACTCATTTCACTTAATCCTGGTTATTTCGTCCGTTCCGAAGACGAATAAAAAATCTCCTTAGGCAAATTAAACGCTTTGGTTATACTTGAAAATAATTCCAAAATGCTTTCTCATTTATATAACGTGTTGAGTGAGGTTAGGTTTTGTTCGTAGAAAGGTTAGATTGAATACTTCCTTCTACTGCTCATCCTTCATGCTTTAGGTTAGGTTACAATTGGGAAAAAGGTTAGGTTTCGTACATCGTTCTAGGTTTATAATCCTACACGTGTTCTGCTGGTATGGTCTGGATTACATGTGAGACAGGATAAGCGAAAGTGCAATGTTGACAATGATAAATGTTGCAACATTCGAAATTGTCACTTTGCTTCGCTAACGCCGTATCTATAATAACACTGTATAAGACATAAAACTATTTTGGTAATTTTCTCTTTTATTTACCCTTACTACAATCCGAGGCAAAAGTTAAATATATTTAACTCTCGGATTTCCACAATTGATCGTCGGTTCAAACCGTTGACTGACGCAAACAGTTCACTCACAAAAATTTTGAGACTGCTGGGGCAAGTTTGCCGAAGACAGGTGTCTCAAAGAAATGTCAAGTAAGGCGAATTAATAGAAAAATTGCCAATACTTGATGGAAACTATTTCCAATGCTGTTAAAGAGAAAATGCATAAGTTAAACGTACAATAATTCGAGAATTATTGCAATGAAATTAACTTACATTAATCTCTTGAACACATACACACGCATAAACTTTTATTTTCGCACACGCGTAGGGGTTATGGGGTTATTACTCCCCTATTGGGTTATTTTAAACTTTGGACAAATACGTCCGATCAGTTGGAATTCACGTGGAGAAAAGAAAGAACACTTTTCCAAAAACCACGCTGTTCAATAAGTCTCTTTTGCCTTATTTTTCTTATTGTTTTATCCAAACTCCATTTATAGAAAAATAATGTAAAGCAATGCAAAACAAACCGATCAGCTGTGTGGCGTTGCCACTTAGTTCATTCTTTTTCAGCTGGTTATCTACATTTCGATTCTCACCACTTAAGCAAATATCGATAACAACAACAAAAATACTAAATAAGCGAAATCACTTGAATTTTAAAATAACTGAAATTCCTGTACATTACACCACTGTTTAATTCGTAGTTTATTCAACGTCACGAATTCAACAGAAATGTGAAAGTCTGTGATATTACAATATTTATTGACGAATATCCTTCGCATGGAAAGTTCCTACTAATTTCCCTTGTAAATCTTCTAGAATATAGTATGAATTCCCTTGTTTTTCACGAACACGAGCTTTAAGAAACGCTGGGCAAAGTTTCGCATTAATTCCTTTACTAAAATTGCTCTGAACAAAATTCCTTCTAAAAACTTCCTGACCAACTTTGAAACAGATAGGTCTGGTTCTTAAATTATATTGCTGAGCTTGTTGTTCATATGCACTTTTCAAGTTTTCTCGTAACTTTGATCGTAACAATTTAAGCTGATCATCTCGATCGATCTGTACTACTGGTTCATCTAACATTGTTAAATTCCTTAGTAGTTTATATTGACTTGCATGTGTTATCATATCTAATCCATATACCGCATGGTATGGAGAAATCTTTAAACTTTGATGATAACTATTTCTTAAGGCACAACTTATTTCTTGGATATGGGTATCCCACTCTGTTTGATCAGATTTTAAATACGAATGAATAGCGGACACGATCGAGCGATTCACTCTCTCTGAAGCATTTGATTGAGGGGAATATGCAGCTGTATAAGTATGCTGAACTCCAAACATAGTTAAAAATGAATTAAATTCGTTTGATATAAACTGCACTCCATTATCACTTACTAAAATTTCTGGCACTCCATAGGATAGAAAAATCTGACTTGAAGAAACTCTATAATTGGTTTTGTCGTGAAGTTTTTACTGGACAAAGCCATTGAAATTTGGTCAAATGATCTAACACAATAAGTAAACCTATGTTTCCTTTTCTACTCCTTGGATATGGTCATAAGAGGTCGATGTACAAACGTTGAAACGGTCGTTCAGACACTGCCTGTTTACCCATGGGTGGTTTTAATGTGCTATTAGGAGGTTTAGTACACTTACATACCTCACAATTACGCACATATTCTCGAATCTCGGAAACCATCCCTGGCCAATATAAATGTCTTTTTATTAGTTCCACGGTTTTTACCATGCCTCCATGAGCTGTAATAGTTGAATCATGCGCACGTGAAATAACTTCTGCGGTCATTCTTCGCGGCACCCACAATTTCCACATTTTCTTTCTGCACTCATCGGAACCATCATTATGTTCAGTCCTAATATACACCAAGTTATCCATGACTTTGACATCAGGGTATGACTGCACATTTTGTAGTACTTTTTGACTCTTTTTGAGATTTAACATTAGATTCGCTTTACGAAATTGATCCGCTAATCTCATCAATACTGATATATGTGAATCAAAATCTTCTGTTACTACACATAAATCATCAAGATATCCAAAACAACAATACTTTAAATCCGCTGGAATAACTTCGTCCATCAACCTGCACATAGTTTGCGGTGCATTGCACAATCCGAATGGCATTACTCGAAATTGGTACAAAGGCCTTCCTGGAATAGTAAATGCTGTGATTCCATCATTATGTTCAGTCCTAATATACACCAAGTTATCCATGACTTTTACATCAGGGTATGACTGCACATTTTGTAGTACTTTTTCCTTTAATTTTTGATAATCTTCATCCTTAAAACAGTCTGAAGATAAGTCAATTTCTGGCCCAAATGAGTCTAATTGCGCGATCTCTTCGGAGTACAAAAATTCTATTACGCACTTTGAGATAATTTGTGAAACGTTCTTGATAGGGTTTCACTGAAGATATAACTTGCGTCTTATCGTAAGAGTTAACGGTAAGTCTGGTATTGGTTTGCTTGCTCTATTGGTTCTGAGCTAGCCGGTAATCAGGTAATATTTCAATTAAAGATTTTCTTCTGATAATTCCACTTGCCAATACGCATCTTTAAGATCGATTTTAGTAATGATTTCGGCACGAGGAAGCCGTGCGAATATCCCATCAATACTTGGTAACGGATATGCATCCTTGGTCGTACACGCATTTATCTTTCTAGCATCTAGACATAATCTCACTTTCTCAGGTTTAACTACTAATCTCATCGGAGAACTCCACGGACTATTTGATAACTCTATAACTCCTAACTCTATCATTCGATCAACTTCGCTATACATTAATTTTTCCACTGCTGGGGATACGGGGTAAAACCTTTGCTTAATCGGTTTTGAAGATCCGACATCTATATGATGTTTAATCAACGATGTTCGCCCAAGCCCTTTCCTTTCAAATGACGGAAATAATGAAATAATGGCTTGAAGTTGTCTCTTTTGACAGTCAGATAATGGGTATAATTGTTCCTCTTTACTATCTGAAATTCTGAATTCGCTTCGTAATCTAAAGCTGATAACAAACCTGGCGCTAATTGAAACGCTTTCCAAAATCTATTCCCAATATCATCCTTTTCTGAATGGACGGTATGATGAATAACTTTATCGCTCTAGTTTGGTTTTTATAGGTAATATCTAGCGTAATGAAACCGATGACTTGTTGATCTTGTCCATCCGCTGTTTTAACTTGGGAAGAAATACGACTAAACTTTGGATACTTTGACCAATCTTCTGAAGCCAAAGTCGAACCCACGCAACTTATGTTCGCGCCGGTATCTAAAAGACCTTGTTCACGAAAATTTAAAAATGATACTTCCGCATACAATCTTGCATCCGACTTTTCATTAATTATTGTCGAAATAAGTAAACGTTTAGTTTATCTAACTACTTTCCAAAAGTTCGCAATCGCATAGTAGATCTCTTTGGTCGTGACCGAGTTGAAATTGGGTTGCTTCCAAAAATTCTATTACGCACTTTGAGATAATTTGTGAAACGTTCTTGATAGGGTTTCACTGAAGATATAACTTGCGTCTTATCGTAACAGTTAAACGGTAAGTCTGGTATTTGGTTTGCTTGCTCTATTCGTTCTGAGCTAGCCGGTAAATCAGGTAATATTTCAATTAAAGATTTTTCGGGGCCATCCGAGCTTTCACAGATGGACCCTTCACTAAGTTTTCCGCTTTCTTGGCGATACAATTTTTACATTGGGGCTTATATACGTTTTTCGAGCCACACCCGTAACAAAATATAGTGCGAGGCTCTAAGCAGTTTCCCAGCCATGTCCATCTGCATCACAATTCCAACACCGAAATACTTGAACCGGAGCTTGCACTGCTTCAACATTGTACACATTTAAATCCATCTTTTCGGAGAGTTCGAACTTTTCTGGCTCTTCTACTTCCGCAATGTTGCGTTTAGCATACTGAAAATTGGCTGAAGTTTTATTTGCTTTCCTAGAGACTACATCCCCTAATAAATTTTCGCGCATTTGCACTAGCTTTCGAAGATGAGGTATAGAGAGAATAGGTATATACAACAATTCATGACGAATGTCTGGCATAAATTACGTGTGAGCAACTGAATTAGTTGTTCTTCGTCTATGCTTTCGTAAAAGTTTTCAAAGGTTTCTCCTACCTTTGGTTTACACCCACGAATATCTTCTAGTATATCTATATCACTTCTGTAATCTTTATATTGATATTTCATGGCTGCACAAAATTCTGACCACTCTAAGTTTACTACATCTCTACGGTATCTCCAATACCACTCTTTAGCTTTGCCTACTAAAAGAATATGCAAAATTTTTGCATACTGCATCAAAATCTTGGTCTAAGCAATCCTCCGTTAACGTTTTGATACGATAAAGAAACTCTTCGACCGTAACTCCTTTTGACGAACCGTCAAATTTTACATTCCAACTATGAATTAGCTGTGTAATTTTATTTGGGTTATGACCTGTTCTGCTTGGTCTGACTGTAGACGAACTCCTAGGAATACTTTGGTTTTGCGCTGACGCATTTACATGTTGCGGTGTAATTCCCATTTGTCCCATTCTTCGGTCTATTATGACTCTATTTGATTACTAATTCTGTCATAATCAATATCTATCGAGGCTCGCGCTGGTCTTCTACTAGCGTCTAAGCTTCTACGAGGTATATTAGACCCATTCCCTTGAGGTATTCCTCTTTGTTTTCTAATCGTTGTGGTCGGTCTCCTGCAGACGTCTCTATATTTGCAGTTGCTTGATTAGCTTGCTGATCCCCACCAAAATTTCTACGAGAGCGGGTATTTGGCCTTTCGGCACCGCTCCTGTTTGTGATTGTACCTATGTTTACAGGACGTTCGGATTCTATCTCTGCAAAACGGCATGTTTTGCACTTCCAAATCTGCTCTACGTTCGACGCATTACAAACTTGACATACATTAACTGATCAATCCATTCTGATATACAATTTTTATGAAATAAATGATGGCATGAAGTTTTCACCACCAACTCTTGCGTGGCCCATACTGCTTTCTGACAAATGAGCATAACGCATCTGAGATCTCATGAGCTAAGTTTTTCTTCACTCCTCGTGATGAACCATTTTTGACAAATTTCTGATATTAATTATATATTTTAATAATATTTTGTTGTGTACGTGATTTAATTTTAATTTGGTATTTTATCTTAAACCATATCGTTCCCTTAAGTGGGTGAATTTGAGGTCACTTGATCTTATATTTTTTAATAATGAGTCCTTTTATCTTATATTTCCAAACAAATTTAGGAAATTGATGAAAGAAAAGAGATTAAAGAATACACTGGTTGATCCTGGACATAATTTTAGATGGCATCACTCTTTTAACTGGTCAGGATTTAGCTTAGCCAAAAACCTGAATTTCCTAGATAGTTTATGACTGCACTATTAAGTTATAATATTCCATTTGCACCTGGTGCTTTCGAAGAGAGAAATTAAGATTGTTTGTTTATTTTTCTTTTTAGATGCAATGCCAATATTAATTCACACCTGAATTGATGGTCTTCTAAATAACTGCTTCGCAATTATAAAGAATTCCAAAATCCAATCCGTCGACTCGAATCTTAATAGCAAAAACATAACAGAAAAGGAAAAAGAGAAGAAAAAATAGAAAG
>NW_025814436.1:0-168996 GCF_018902025.1 Drosophila willistoni
TACGAATCAATTTGACGGAGGTATCTGACAACTGGTTGGTCTCGGAACAACAGCCAGATTCCGAGATACAAGAAATAATTTAAAGTTAAAAAGTAATGAGTTACCAGGAAATATGGACAAAACCTATGAATTGCGAAAAGGAATACTACATAGGAAAATACAGCGAAATAGTAAGACCAAATGTTTGCCGGTAATACCAAGAGCTTTTCGATGGGCCGTCATAAATCACGTCCATGAAGCTATAATTCATCTGGGTTGGGAAAAAACGCTCGACAAGGTCTATGGTTATTATTGGTTCGAAAATATGTCCAAATATGTGCGTAGGTTTGTTGAAAACTGCATCACATGTAAAGTATCTAAGCCACTTGTGGGAAAAGTGCAAGTCGAGTTGCATCCTATTCCTAAAATAGAAATACTATGGCATATGATACATATTGACATAACAGGCAAAATGAGTGGTAAAAATGATTTGAAGGAATATGTCATCGTTCTTATAGATGCTTTCACTAAGTTTGTTTATTTTCATCACACACTAAATATAGATTCTGAAAGCTGCATTAAGGCTGTAAAATCAGCCGTATCTTTATTTGGTTTACCCACTCGAATTATAGCAGATCAAGGACGCAGTTTCGCAAGTAAAAGTTTCCGCGAATTATGCTCATCTCAAAAAATTAATCTACATTTAATTGCTACGGGTGGCAGTAGAGCAAATGGTCAGGTAGAACGGGTCATGAGTACCCTGAAAGGTATGCTGACTGCTGTCGAAACCAGTCAGAGATCATGGCAGGATGCGTTGGCTGAAGTGCAGCTAGCAATGAATTGCACGATTAATCGTGTGACTAAGTTTAGCCCTTTAGAACTATTGATTGGAAAGGAAGCTCGACCTCTTGGCTTGTTGCCGATAAACGAAGATAACAATGATGAAGTAGACAAAGAAAATTTGAGAAAGGAGGCTAAAAAAAATATGGAAACTCAAGCAAAATATGACAAAAATAGGTTTGATAAAAATAAAGCTAAAATAGTAAATTTCAAAGTGGGTGATCACGTTTTGCTCAAAAACGAAGAACGTCATCAAACCAAACTTGATCCAAAATTTAAAGGGCCATTTGAGATAATTGAAACATTGGATGGAGACAGATATTTACTGAAATCTTTAACATGTAATCGAAAGTATAAGTATTCTCATGAATGTTTAAAAGCAATACCAAATAATCAGATACTCGATGAGTTATGTGAAGATAGAGACAGCACAATGGAAGTTGCATCTGTTGCCCAATATGATAAATGAAGACCGCACCATAGCAGAAGAGACATGTTATGGGGTCGTATGTATGTGTAGAAGGAATTACACAAATGATTAGTTTATATGTGTAGAAGGAATTACACAAATGATAAGTTTATATGTGTAGAAGGAATTACACAAAAGATAAGCTAGTTATGTGTAAAAAGACCTACACAAATTTGTTTGGTTAAAAAAAAAAAAAAAAAAATGTGTTAAAGGAATTACACGAATGTTATGATTTAATAGATTAAGATTATGTTACGAAAATGTAATTATGCTATGACAAGAATGAATTTAAAACTGATTTGAATTGTGTTACATAATAGATAAGAATATCGAATAAAAATGTATTGAAATACCCCTAGAGCCTTTGAATCCTGAAGTGTCGTCACTTATGTGGTTGAGTGAAGACAACACACGAGGACGTGTATTTTGTGAGGAAGGCCGTGTCGCATAATGGACGAATTTTTGGACACTGTACGTGTCTGTCGCATTATGAATATAGTTTGACCAATGTGCAATGAGTTTGGGATATTGCGCCATGGTTCTTAGAATTTGACTACAGCGAAGAATATGACTGGCGCCTAGGTACCGTACGAGTGAGGCGACGGCGAAGTCGCGCTGTCGCCAAGTGTAGTCCAGCTTGCCGCGTAAAAGAAGTAGTTCGATGCGTGATCGAAGAATGCGAGTCAGTTGCGTTCGGACAATTGTATGCGTCGGTTGGAATTCGCTTCACCCTTAAAGATTTTGAGTAAATATGGCAGACCAGCCGTTAGAAAAAAACGATGATGCGACATATATAAGTTCTGCCGCTGGCAGCAGAACGAGAGAGCGTAGTATCTACGCTCCCACTTATCCATATTTGTGTTTTTGCTGTGAGTTTTGTTGCTCCGAGTTGGCCATAGTCGAATGAATTTTATTTAAAAAATGTTCTTCTGCCTTGTTTATGCATAGCGACAATGTGTCACTATGTGAATATTTAGTATACACTATCATGTGTTGGGCATATGACGCTTTTATATGTAGAATACTCTACATTGCTTTGGATATTATTATTTTATAACTGAGCATACTACAATGCCGCTTCGGAACTGTTAACCAAGCGGTATGAAAATAATCGGAGGTTATTTTCCGAACAATTAAGTCAGATCGTTGATTTACCAATAATCAAGAATGAATCCGCGAAAAATGTTAGGGATGTGATTGACATAATTAATGAGTCAGTGCACCTGATCAAAATAAAAGCAAATTTATCCGATGAAAATGATGTCATATTCGCACAACTCTTACTAAGGAAATTTTACAGAGAGGCTCTACAGTTGTATGAGAGCCAAATTAGAAAAAATAGGGAAATTCAAAAGCTATCTGATGTCATGAAATACTTGGAGCAAAGATATTGTTCGTTAAAAGCCATAAGCAAAGAAGAGAAAAAACCGCTACAAACTGTTTTAAATTATGCGGAATTCGAAGCTAAGTGTCCGATTTACAAAATTGCCGGGCATAAAGCGTATTAGTGCTATAAGTTTAAAGGAGCTTAAAAGCTGTTGGCCACAGCTGTAATACAAGTAAAAAATGTAAATGGGGGATATAAGGCTCTAAGAGCACTTATTCATTGTGGTTCACACAGCACCATTTTGACCGAAGAGGCCGCTCAAATATTAAAATTACCTCCTCAATAAAAGCCAAAAAATCAAAATATGAGGTAAAAATAGACGCGAAATCCCTGAAAAAGACATCTTAAGGTGGAGGCAATTGTGTTGCCAAAGTTAATGAAAGCTTTTCCATGAAAAATAGCAAATCCTACCTTTAATAAATCTATGCACCCTCGGTGTTAAATCTAATTTTGTGCGACTGGCCTTTAAAGAATTACAGTCAGTATAAACTATAAATTTACGTCCCTGCAAATAATGTCGGAAGTGTTTAATAGCATTTAGTACTGCTAACGTCTCCAGTTCGTATGAATGGTATTTAGATTCGGCGGGAAACGTACACTTACTGTAATACACTACCACATGAGGTTTATTGCCAATTTTGTGTAACAGGATCGCTCCATACCCAATACAACTTCGTCAACTTTACCCTGCACTTTGTTTTTTTCTTCTTCACTAAGCCTATATGGCCGCCGTTGTACTGTCTTTTGCTGATCTATTAGTCTAATTTCCAAATGCCCTGTCGTGACCCTAGTCTTTGGTATTCCATCAATAAACCATTCTGAATAATATTTTAAAATATTTATCAAGGCTGCCTTATCAAGATCATCAAGTTCACTATTCGATTCTATGACATCTTCATAATTGGAAATTATTAACGCTTCAACTCTTTTGGTCTTGTAAAGTTGAAATTTGTCAGCGTCCATAGTTACGCCAAAGCCCTGACTAAAAATTTCACGACCAATCAGTACATCATGTTTCAAATACTTATCCATAATAACATGTAACAAAATCTCGAAATAACATTGATCAATACTTATATTACGTAATAGTTGTTGAGTGCTACATATTGAATCATTGCTTATACCGTTTAACTTTACAATGTTATTAATTCGTTTACCACTAAACTTATCGGCGACGCTTTCCTTAACCAATAACCATATTGTTCCTGATGGCGGAGCTACAGTACAGATGTCTACAAGTTTCTCAATTACTCGGTCGTTTCCTCGTGGTCGTCCTTTTGGGCAAGCGGATGCGAAGTGTCCAAGCTCGTCGCATTTGAAACATTTGACAGTTGACCGGTCTTTTGATCCTTGTGATGAACTTCCGTATTGGCTTTTTCCTTGAATTGGTGTCCTTTGCCGAGCACGACATTCAGCATATTTATGCCCAGACTTTCCACAATAGTTGCATTTCACTTGAGAGAGATACTTAGGCTTTTTACGCTCCGGGCCTGTTGTAGATGAGTCGTCATCTAGGTTCCGCTTCTTAAAAGTGTGCGCTTGTAGTTGTTGTTGCATTTCATTTTTAATATTGTTTGTAAAAACCAAGCGCGACAATTTGTCATCCATTTGTGCCATGTGGGCCAGAGCTAGGGAAACCGCGATTTCCTCCAGATCATTCGATTTAAATTTTGACATTATTAAGGTGACAATTCGGCTGTCATACTCGGTGTAGCTTTCTCCAGACTTTGGTCGCCCGTTCAAATTTTTCATCAGTATAGCCGCAGACGTTTCTATGCCAATAAAGCGTTGCACAAAGAGTTCTTTGAATTGTGGCCATGTAATGCCAGCAAAGCATATTTGGGACAGCCATTGTGATGCGCTACCCTCTAGCGCCTTTCTTAAAGTTATCATCAGGGTGCTTCCTTCTGGCATTTTATCAGCAAATATGAGATCCACTGTCGTACACCAAGCTGTGGCGTCTTCTCCACCTCCCTCAGGATTAAATTTTGGCAGAGTTAAATTTTGTTTTCCCTTTTCATCAGTTGCCGGAGCTCTTGGTGTCTGAATATTTTTAATGATCTCCAAAAGGTTGTTGTTTTGCAGTTGTAAAGCTGCCAAGTATGCATCGGTGGTATTTGTAGGCAAGGCAGATCCCACTTCTGATGTCGCATCATCGTTTTTTTCTAACGGCTGGTCTGCCATATTTACTCAAAACCTTTAAGGGTGAAGCGAATTCCAACCGACGCATATAATTGTCCGAACGCAACTGACTCGCATTCTTCGATAACGCATCGAACTACTTCTTTTACGCGCCAAGCTGGACTACACTTGGCGACAGCGCGACTTCGCCGTCGCCTCACTCGTACGGTACCTAGGCGCCAGTCATATTCTTCGCTGTAGTCAAATTCTAAGAACCATGGCGCAATATCCCAAACTCATTGCACATTGGTCAAACTATATTCATAATGCGACAGACACGTACAGTGTCCAAAAATACGTCCATTATGCGACATATACTTAAGAATTCTTAGGCTAAGCAGAAGAACATTTTTTAAATAAAATTCATTCGGTTTTTACCGTCAAGAATAAACGCAACGATTATTTAATTGTCTTCTTTCTACATGGCGACCGAGACAAGTGTCACGAATGTGTGCAGTTATTTTTTTTTTAATCAAAGAATAAAAAAAAAACACAAAACGTGGATAATGGAACTTTAAATGGAATATATTTAATTATTAAATGTATAATTCTAAACACCAATATCAATTATCAATTGCCGCAGCAGAAAAACGAAAAATTGGATTCATTGTTGATCATTGGTAAATCAACGATCCGACTTAGTTGTTCGGAAAATACCCTTCGATTATTCTCGTACCGCTTGGTTAACAGTTCCAAAGCGGCACTATAATTGTCAGTTGAACCTGACAGTAAATGAGCTACCATGCTCCTCGCTTCGCCCTTTAATGCGGATTTGAAATAATTGAATTTAAGAATAAGATCTAGATCCTCTCTATTCTCAATTGATTCTGCAAATAACTCTACAAACAGGTCCCATTCTCTAGGTTCTCCAGAAAATGTGGGTACCTGTATTTTTAGTAACACCGGTAATTCGCCTCTCACGGATACATTCTCAATCTTACCATTTTCATTATTGCTAATTTTCATTTCTAGCTTTGACAATGAATTTGAATTTGAATTTTGGACATCGAATTCTAAATCCTCCATAGTATTCTTAAATTTCGCATCCCTTATTGTCACTTGGCATGCCCATACCTTCTCCCATAAATAATTTATTTTATTAATATATATTATCCATGTCCCATTGCCTGTTGACTTCAACTCTACTACCTCCAAATATTCCTGGAGCTGTCGGACTCTATCCATAAATATCTCCTGGTTAACCTTAGCTGAAATACTGATGATCGATCCCATGCTGTAGCAATTTGTCATGGTTGGGCATCCACCGATTCCTTATCTCTTTTACTTCCTCGGTCACCTTGATAGTTAAGTTTCTAGTTTCTAAGGCTTCTAACTGCTTTAACCTTGTATGCAACTCTAACTGCTTCCCTAACAATTTTGTCAGAAAACATTTTTGTCTTATAGGATATGGTTATAATTATAATTATATAATTTCATTAGAAAATAATAAAATATGTAGGTTGACGTATATACTTATAACTATTTTAATTTATCACTTATCTGATGATCCTGTTCGCTGCTGCTTGTCCGCCAGTGGGTAGAGTTCGCCGTTTTTTTACTGTGTCGTCGCTCAGGCGGTACCGGTGCCGGACATCGCACCAGATTTCCTTATACTGGCACTGTACGTTCTCCAGTCTATTTTTTGCAACTGTCTTGTTGCTCCGCTTCTGTTGGTTGCCGACTTGCAACTACATATAGTGTATATACATATACACTAGTTAACTTTTAAGCCACACACCAACTTTATATTGTTTTTTTTTCACTTTCGATATCTGGGCTTCGAAAAAGCCACATACCAACTTTATACCTTTATATTGTTTTTTTTTTTATTTTTACCGCCGCCAAAATTATTGCAGTTGTTCGACTAGGCAAACTGCCATAATATACTCGGTCGCACGCACTTTTTATTTATTAAGCAATTGTAAGATTCCAATTATTTAAAGTCTGTTAAATACTCATGTATATACCGAAACCGGTATTGTAGTATCGATTGTTAGTAATAAGTATCGACTGTTAGTAATAAGTATCGATTGTTAGTGATAAGTATCGATCGTGAGTAATGAGTATCGATGGTTAGCGATAAGTCCTCGATAGGTTGAGAGACGGCGTCTCTCTTCTCTTCCGGCGACGAAACGAACAAGTTGTCTCTGCGCAGACGACCAGAATCAAATCGGAAGAATACTAATCCATCCTTCTCTTTAGTATTTAAAATATAGCTATTTACAACTCAGAAGTGGGATGACCACCCGAAAAGATAAATATTTCGGGACACGGCAGGCCACACGTTCCACATCGAGAACGGCCGCCTCCACGCCCACCGCTGCTGGCGCACCCACTGCTGTGACTCCCGCTGCAGTACCGGCGGCCACTGGAGCCGCCGCTGCAGTACGAGAGCCGCTGTGCCAACTGCCGACATACTCGCCCCTGCCGGGCCCGCCGCTGCTGGGCCAACTGCGGACATACTTGCCCCTGCCGGGCCCGCCGCGGCTGGGCCAACTGCCGCCACACTTGCTCCTGCTGGGCACGCTGCTGCCGTACTCGCCCAGGTTGGGCCAACCGTTGACATGCTCGCCCCCGCCGGGCCAACTGCTGCTATACGAGCCCCTGCTGGGCTAACTGATGCCACATTCGCCCCTGCCGGGCCAACGGCTGACATATTCGCCCCCGCCGGGCCAACTGCTGCTATACGAGCCCCTGCCGGGCCAACGGCTGACATATTCGCCCCTGCCGGGCCAACGGCTGACATATTCGCCCCTGCCGGGCCAACCGCTGACATGCTCGCCCCCGCCGGGCCAACTGCTGATATACGAGCCCCTGCTGGGCTAACTGATGCCACATTCGCCCCTGCCGGGCCAACGACTGACATGCTCACCCCTGCCGGGCCAACTGCTGCTGCATCCGCCCCTGCTGGGCCAACCGCTGCTGCATCCGCCCCTGCCGGGCCCTCCGCTGCTGCATACGCCCCTGCTGGGCCAACCGCTGCCACACTCGCCCCTGCCGGGCCCGCCGCTGCTGCATCCGCCCCTGCTGGGCCCGCCGCCGCTGCATCCGCCCCTGCTGGGCCAACCGCTGCTGCATCCGCCCCTGCCGGGCCCGCCGCTGCTGCGTCCGCCCCTGCTGGGCCCGCCGCTGCTGTATCCGCCCCTGCCGGGCCCTCCGCTGCTGCATCCGCCCCTGCTGGGCCCGCCGCTGCTGTATCCGCCCCTGCCGGGCCCTCCGCTGCTGCATCCGCCACTGCTGGGCCAACCGCTGCTGCATCCGCCCCTGCTGGGCCCGCCGCTGCTGCATCCGCCCCTGCTGGGCCCTCCGCCGCTGCATCCGCCACTGCTGGGCCAACCGCTGCTGCATCCGCCCCTGCTGGGCCCGCCGCTGCTGCGTTCGCCCCTGCCGGGCCCTCCGCTGCTGCATACGCCCCTGCTGGGCCAACCACTGCTGCATCCGCCCCTGCTGGGCCGACTGCTACCGCACACGCCCATGCTGGGCCCGCCGCTGCTGCATCCGCCCCTGCTGGGCTAACCGCTGTCACATTCGCCCCTGCTGGCCCAACTGCCGTCATACTCGCCCCTGCTGCACCCGCCGCTGCTGTGCCCGCCGCTTACAAGCCACCTCTGCAGACTGCCGCTGCTGCACCTGCTGCCGCCTCTGCACCCGCTGCCACTGCTGTACCCGCTGCCACTGTCGTACCCACCACCGCTGCCATTGCTGTACCCACCACCGCTGCCGCCGCTGCACCCGCTGCCATTGCTGTACCCGCCGCCGCTGCCGCCGCATCCATTACGGTACCTGCCGCCGCTGCCACATCCACTGTACCTGCGGATGCTGTGCCCGCCGACTATATGTCTGCCATGCGGGTTGCGGCCTTGCTCGCCGCCCCCGTCACCGGTCTCGACGCGGACCCATGGGAAGAGATGCCCGCTCTAGTGCCCCCCGTACCGACTTCCGCGGCCGCCATCACACCGGCCACTTCCGCCTCCCGCAGCCTGGATGAGCAACTGGCGACGCTGCAGAAACAACATGAGTTGCTACAGCTGCAGCATCAGATCCTCAAGCTGCAGCAAGGGATTGACGAATTCCAAGCACCGAGGCAGCAAGTCAGTGACGTGAGTGTCATTGAGAGCATGGTGGCTCGATTTTCAGCGGATAACGCATATGACGTGAAGAAATGGCTGAATGACCTGGAAGACGCATTTGGAATTCTGCAGTTGAACGACCGCCTACGTTTGATCGCATGCCGTCGCATGCTGGAAGGTACGGCGGCGGTGCTGCTGCGCACGGTATCGGTGCACAGCTACGAAGAATTAAAAGCAATCCTCTTGCGAGAATTTGGACGCTCGTGTAGCGTCGAGGAAGTGTACCACGCTCTGCGTGGCCGGCGCATCAAGGCAGGCGAGGGATGTTTGAGATTCGCAATCGAGATGCAGGAGATTGCCATGAATGCTCCGATACCGGAGAACGAGCTGGTCGACCTGATAATTGATGGATTGCGGGACAATTCTACTCGAGTCGGCATGCTGTACTCAGCCCGGACGGTGGCCGAACTGAAGCCCTTACTGGAACGTTACGAACGCCTCCGTATGCAGGCCGCTGCCTCCCGACAGAGCAACAGCGTGAAGGCGCAGTCAACAACAACTGCCGTGGCGCCTGGAAACAAATCGTCGGGCACCGCTACGAGTGAGACCAGATGTTTCAACTGCTCAGGATGGGGGCATTACAAGAGTCAATGCCCGAAACCAATAAGACCGCCGAATTCGTGTTTCAAGTGTGGCATAGTGGGCCACAGCTACAAGAACTGCCCGTCTCGAATTGGGAATGCCACCAACATCACTGCCGCCGCCGCTGATGAAGCGGGAGATCGACTAGACCATTTACAACTGGTGAGTGTTGCTTTTGTTTGTGATGAAGTGCAAGATAGGAAATTTATAGATATGTTTTCTCTCCTTGATTCGGGCAGCCCAAAGAGCTTTATCCGTGAATCTGAAGTCCCCTCCAACTGCCGTCTTAGCCCCCGTACTTTGAACTGCCGTGGCCTAGGAAATAGCCAACTTCTGTCCTTAGGCCAAGTTCAGTGTAGGGTTCGCCTCCGCAACACACAGATAATACATACGTTTGAAGTCCTGACGAACCAAGCAACTGAACTGCCGATGATTATAGGTAGAGATCTTCTGTATAAAATTAATATTAGACTATGTAAACTGAAAGAACTGAAATATGAAAAAGAATCGTTGATACTCATGAATAAACAGACTGAATGTATAAATCCAAAACTTACTGGTGTTCTGAAGTCCTTTGACATATTTATGGAAGAGAGAGTGATACTGCCGTATGATAGGAATGAGATTGCATCTGCCGAATTGTTGTCTGATTCTCCCCTTCCGAAAACTTCTGCTGTACCTTCGGAAACATTAAACGATGCACTTATGGCAATAAATTCCATTGAGCTCCCTGCTGTCAGTGAATTAGACTTTGATATAGAGCCCGCGTTACGGGAAGAGCAAACCGCAGCCCTTAAGTCTATTATTTCCGCTTCGTATGTACAAGTTGATCCAGATTTAATCAAGCCCATGAACTATGAGATGAAAATAGAATTGACTAGCCAAACTCCGATTTTCTGCCGCCCCGCCGTCTGTCGCACCACGAACGCATCGAGGTGCGTGAGATTTGTGACGATCTCTTGAAAGCTGGCATTATTCGCCACAGTAGTTCCCCTTACGCTGCCGCGATTGTCCCTGTACGCAAAAAAGACAGCACGCTAAGAAAGTGTGTAGATTACCGCCCGTTGAACAAAATTACAGTTCGAGATCATTTTCCGATTCCTCTGTTAGATGATTGCATTGAACATCTGGGTGGCAAATCATTCTTCACCATCTTGGACTTGAAGAACGGTTTCCACCATGTAAAAATGCACCCAGACTCAATCAAATATACTGCCTTTGTAACCCTGATGGCCAGTTTGAATATGTACGCATGCCCTTCGGACTTTGTAATGGCCCCTCCGTGTTCGCTAGATTCGTTTATTTTGTCCTTAAGGAATTTATAAACCGAGGTCAACTGGTGATATATATGGACGACATTCTAGTCGCGTCGCATGACTTTGAAACCCACCTTGAGATTCTGAAGGAAATATTGTATGTGTTAAGAGTGAACGGGCTATGCCTGAAGCTGACGAAATGCCGTTTTGCGTATAGGGAACTAGAGTACTTGGGCTACTTAGCCAATTCCGCCGGTATCACGCCTAAACCAGCTCATATTCAGGCGATACGGGATTTGCCCATTCCAAGGGATAGCAAGGAATTGGAGCGTTGCCTAGGCCTATTCTCATACTTCCGCCGATTTGTATCAGGTTTCACTAAGATTGCGTGTCCGCTGTCCCGATTGTTAAGAAAAGATACCCCTTATGTCTTCTCCGATGAATGCCTTGAAGCCTTCCGAACACTGAAGTTGAAATTGATCGAATCCCCCGTGTTATCTATTTACAACCCGAAGTCTGAAACAGAGTTACACTGCGATGCTAGTTCAATTGGTTTCGGAGCAGTGCTCCTCCAGAAACAAACAGACGGTAAATTACACCCAGTGTCCTACTTCTCGAAGATGGCCTCCGCCGCTGAATCGAAACTACACAGTTATGAGCTAGAGACGTTAGCTATAGTGTATTCCTTAAAACGTTTTGAGACGTACCTTAAGTTCATCCCGTTCAAAATCGTGACCGATTGTAATTCCCTTGCGCTGACACTGAGAAATGGTGGACATTCCGCCAAGATTGCCCGCTGGGCCCTGCTGTTAGAAAACTATAACTACACGATTGTACACCGCTCGGGGGTTGGTATGCCCCATGCTGATGCTCTAAGTAGAATAGAAACTGCCGCATACGTTGATGATATAAACCTTGACTTCCAACTGCAGTTAACCCAGAACCGGGACCCTGAGATTGTCAAACTCCGAGATGAGTTAGAGAAATATGAGATAGCGAATTTCGAACTGCGAGATGGAGTAGTGTACCGCCTGTCCTCGACGAGTGTACCCCAACTTTATGTCCCTTCCGAAATGGTAAATCATGTCATACGAGTAGTGCACGAGAAGCTTGGCCATATGGCCACGGAGAAATGTTGTGCACAGATCAAGAAGCATTACTGGTTCCCGTGTATGAAGTCTTACGTTAACAATTACATTAAAAATTGCCTCAAGTGTATCTACTACTCCGCGTCCGCTTCGGACCACCGTGTCACGCTACATAGTATTCCGAAAGTGCCCCTTCCGTTTGATACCGTCCATATTGACCATTTGGGCCCCCTTCCGTCCATACGTTCTAAGAAAAAGTATCTTCTGGTTGTCATTGACGCTTTCACCAAATTTGTGAAGCTGTACCCTGCCGCCACGACTAATTCACGTGAAGTATGCCAGACATTAGAATCTCAGTATTTCGCAAATTACAGTAGACCCCGCCGAATCATCAGTGATCGAGGTACCTGCTTTACTTCCTCCGAGTTTGAAGAATTTCTGAAGGCCAATAATATAATTCATGTGCTGAATGCCACTGCCTCACCCCGGGCCAACGGCCAAGTCGAACGGGTTAACCGTGTGTTGGGCCCCATGTTGGGTAAACTGACGGAACCTGTGGACCACGCAGATTGGGTCCAACAACTGCCGAACATAGAGTTTGCATTGAATAACTCCGTCCACTCCACAACCAAATTTGCCGCTTCCGTACTTCTATTCGGTGTTGAACAACGAGGTGTGGTAGTAGATGAACTAACCGAACGGTTGGATGAGAGAACTGAGGAGGTCGATGCCTCAGAGGTAGACGTCCGGAGATTAGCCTTCCGTAACATTGTTAAGTCCCAAGAATATAATTCGGAATATTATTCGAAGCATCACCTCCCTGCCGTTAGTTTTGAGGAGGGGGATTTCGTAGTTATTAAGAATGTGGATACTTCGGCAGGCACGAACAAAAAGCTTATCAGGCGGTATCGTGGTCCGTATGTGGTTCATAAGAAACTTCCGAATGACCGATATGTTATCCGGGATGTAGAGGGCTCCCAAATCACCCAACTACCATATGATGGGGTCCTAGAAGCCTCCAAATTAAAGCTATGGGTTGCCCCTGATCAGGATTGCACTTCTGATAACCAAACAAAGGCGACACCAGCCACTTAAGATTCTTATTTACCCCCCTTCATTGTTAACAATTGGAATCGAGGTCGATTCCTCGTCAGGAGGGCCGAGTTGTAAGATTCCAATTATTTAAAGTCTGTTAAATACTCATGTATATACCGAAACCGGTATTGTAGTATCGATTGTTAGTAATAAGTATCGACTGTTAGTAATAAGTATCGATTGTTAGTGATAAGTATCGATCGTGAGTAATGAGTATCGATGGTTAGCGATAAGTCCTCGATAGGTTGAGAGACGGCGTCTCTCTTCTCTTCCGGCGACGAAACGAACAAGTTGTCTCTGCGCAGACGACCAGAATCAAATCGGAAGAATACTAATCCATCCTTCTCTTTAGTATTTAAAATATAGCTATTTACACAATATTTGGCTTTTATATTATACTCTGTCTCTTATCACTGGTGGGGGAAACCAAGAGTTTTTTATTTTGCTACCTTTAGCTGATCTTATTACAAGAATTCAGACTTTAAGGCGCTGATTCATTCTCTGAGTCTCTTATTACTGCACACTGGGCGGAATTGCCAAATAAGTGGCATAAAGTCGAATAACGCAGATATCGAGATGAAACTTGGTATATTTGATAAGAATCGCACTCTAAATATCAAAACAAAATTTAAAGTTAATTTGACCACGCCTACCCCAATAGCCATTATAAGGCAACAATGCGTATACGTGATCACAAAGGAAAGTGTCATCATTATATATATATATTATTATTATTTAGTTCCGTCAATTGGCCAAATATGCAGTTTGCAACAACGCACACTGCGCGAAATTGCCAAATAAGTGGCATAAAGTCGAAAATTTTGTGGAAGCAAGTAATAATTATATTTCAGTATATTCAAACTAGAGTCCCTAAATAGCAAAAATCGATGATCGCTTTCGCCAAACATGCAACTCTGCCATTCTGATCAAGCTTCAAAGTCAGGTAATTAGACAGCTGATACCTGCGACAAAATTGGCGCGAAATTTTTATTCACTTTGAGAAAAAATAAGATATTGTAAAAATTGGATTTTGGAGGCCAAAGTATGTAGAATGGATAAAACAAAACAATTTGGTGTTCAAATTTATTATATTTTATATATGTGTACTGTTTTATATTGTCCAAAAAGATAGAAAACCAAACATAATAGAGGTTGAGAAATATCGATAGTCGATGATAGTTTTTTCGAAACCATCGATAGTGACGATAGTACTATCGATAGTGGATCGATAGTGGATCGATAGTCAAAAAAAAACAGTGCAACAGTTGTTTGATTTGATGTTAAAAAAAATCTATTTTGTTAGATTATTTTTTTTTATTTTTACCGCCTCCGAAATTATTGCAGTTGTTCGACTAGGCAAACTGCCTTAATATACTCGGTCGCACGCACTTTTTATTTATTAAGCAATATTTGGCTTTTATATTATACTCTGTCTCTTACCACTGGTAGAGGAAACCAAGAGTTTTTTATTTTGCCTTGACTTTAAGGCGCTGATTCATGTACATATAGTCATATATCCAACGTTAATACCCAAAACCTTATAAATTTTTCTAGCTAGGACTGAAAGTTGACTGCCCAAAGCGCGGATACGGGAACACGAATAGTGTAAATACTTCAAGGAGATTTTTTGAAAATGTTGAGATTACATCTTTAATAACAGGTGTTAGTCAAGAGATCATTAAAAGGTTGGCTGTTACTTCAAGAGTTATCTTGAAGATAACTCTTGAAGTATATATCGAATATACTTAAAAAACTGCTCAACTTTTGACTGAATTGTATCCGCAAAAAAAACTTTCCTCAACGGTACATAGGATTTTGGCTCACATAAAGGATTTAATAGAATTTCAGTGTTTACCAATTGGAGAGCTATCCGAAGAAGCACAGGAATGTAAAAACAAGGACTACAAAAGGTTCAGATACACTAATACATTAAAAACTTCTCGTGTTAGATAAAATGAAGACCTTTTTAACATGCTAGCAGCCTCTTCGGACCTACTTCGTGCGATCACGAAAGGATTTGGAAAATAGCAACTATAGTCCCGAAATGTTGAGTTTATTAGATACTGAAGTAAATATTGAAAATTGAAGAAAATCAGAAGAGTTTATTAGAAATTTATGCAAATATTAAAAATTATTTAACAAAAAATCAGCCATCAATAGCAAATTTTCGAAATTAACCTAAAATAATGTAAACATTTTTTATTTTTCCTTTTTGTAATTATGTTAGAAAATCAAAATAAAACATTAAAAAATATTACATAGTCGTTTAAAATAATGAAAAATTCCGTAAAAACTGGGTTTCGATTCATTTTTAAAGGAAAAACATGCTTGGAAATATTTTCTGACTTTAACTTTGAATATTACAGCGCCACAAACACCCAGCACTCTTGACAAACATTCATTTTGAAGCTTATTCTTTATCATAGGCTTTTTAAATTTTTAAAATCGCTTTATCGGTTTAGATGCTATGGTTTTTGCAATCTAAAATGTCAAAAGGACCCACTGTGTGACGCCACAAATAAATGCGGCAAATTGTATTGCAGTGATGTGAAACCAAACTAGCGATGACAGCTCGATAGTGCCAAACCATCGATAGTGACGATAGTGCCATCGATAGTTCTCCACCTCTAAAACATTTGTGTTCGTCCTCTGTGGAGTAAAAACTAACCTTCTGCGTGTTTGTGCGATATGTAATGTATGTGAAACTAAAGTAGAGAGTGTGTATAAAAGTTTGTAATAATCTTGTTTGCGGCTCTGGCGGTATTTTGAAATTGTAGAACATGTTGAGCTCAGTCATTCAACGCTGCTGAACATATGAATCGACATCGGCCGCAACTCTGCCGTTGCACACTGGGCTGAATTGCCAAATAAGTGGCATAAAGTCGAAAATTTTGTGGAAGCAAATAATAATTCTAATTATGTATATTCAAACTAGAGTCCCTAACTAAATAGGAAAATTCGATGATAGCTTTTACCAAATATGCAACCCTGTCATTCAAATGTGTTCGTCTCTGTGGAGTAAAAACTTACCTTCTATGTGTTTCTGGGATATGTAATGTATGTGAAAACAAAGTAGAGAGTGTGTATAAAAAGTTAGTAATAATCTTGTTTGCAGCTTTTTGCGGCTTTGGCGGTATTTTGAACTTGTAGATCACATTGAGTTCTGTCATTCAACGCTGCTCGACGTATGGATTGACAGCGGCCGCAACTCTGCCGTTCTTGCAAACTGGATATTTGGCCAATTGACGGAATGTTCGCTAAGCAATGAAAGCATTAGTGAAATTAAAAAGAAAGTTAAAACCTTTGAAATATACATTACTTCGAATTTACAAAAGTGCAGCAGAAATATGCGCACATTCCGAATAAAACATTCACAGAGGCTATCAATGAGCTTTAAAATTGTATTGGACAATAAAGAAGATACGGACAGTCTTTAATTGGGTAGACCAAAGTTAATTATGATGAAGCTGGGCCCCGTCTTAAAAGAAAACTAGCTGCCGATGTTGCAATGAACAATAAGAACGACAGCAAACTTTTGATTCATGCTGCTACAATGGCAGCCAGAAAATCAAATGAAAGTGACACTGCATTTGTGCTTAAAAATTTTAGCAATTCTGAATGTGATGCTACTGAAGCTAAAAGAAAGTTCGGTATTGCAGAACCAATACCTTTAACAATAAATGAAGCTTTGGAATTCTTGCTGGAAAACTCGATAAGCAAACGATTATACAATGAAATTCGTCAAATAAGCAAACAGCATAATTGTGACATATATCCAAGCTACCGAAATGTTCAGAAAGCTAAATTGCAATTGAGACCTATGGGTATAACAGTTACAGAAACTATGGCAAAAGTTACCTTACAAGATTTGTTAAATCACACTGCTAGCCGCATCGTATTGTTACAGCAGGAGTTATTTGCTAACTTAGAAATCGTTCCGATGGATCAACTGGACAAAGTATGTACAAATAAGATTTGAAACGAACGAACCTGATACTGTTGATCAATCTTTATTTGTTACTACCGTGATACCTCTGAAGCTTATAGACGAAGCAGGAACAATTTTTTGGAATAATAGAGCTCCACAGTCTGTAAGATTTTGCCGACCCCCCAAAATGGAATTCGCAAAGGAAACAAGAGATCATGTTGTTTCAGAAAAAATGATTTGGACACTCAAATAAAACACTTGACTCCTTGTGTAGTACCAATATCAAATGAAAGGAAGATCATTGTCTCGTACGACCTTTATATGACTTTAATAGATGGGAAAGTTTTAAACGTTTTAACGGGCACAAAATCTAGCCAGTTGTGTTCAATTTGTGGTGCAGGCCAAAAAAAATATGGAAACCTATGACACAAATTCTTTTAAATCAAACCCTCGGCATCTTCAATATGGATCCGTGAGTCCATTTCACGCTTGGATACGCATTTTTGAATTGCTGCTCAAAATATTATACAGATTGTGGTTTAAAAAATGGCAAGGAAGAAAGGTGAGCTCATTGGTGGAACGACATGCAAAGCAAAACGGAATTCATCTTCTTTGGGACTCCAGTATAGACTTAAAGTGCGAATAGTATCATTACCTTCCATGTGTAACAATCCGCTTGATTCTCGATGCTCAACTGGTATGTTCTCTAATAGCTTTGGGCAATTACTCGCCCACTTCCGTAGTTCGAATGTACCACTACGAAGCATTCCAATCACTTGGTTATTGACATCCTTCGTTTCTACAATACTGTCGCCACCAGACAGTATGTCATCTACATACATTTGATGATTTAGAACATCCACCGCCAGTGGATATTTCTCGCATTCATCCTTAGCTAATTGTTTCATAACTCTCATGGCCAAATAAGGTGTGGAGCTCGTTCCAAACATTACCGTTGTACAGGCATATTCTGCCACATAATCACTAGTGTCCGGATTCCATAGAATACGTTGGTACTGCGCGTCGTCGGGTGGAATATTAATACATCTGTACATTTTTTCAACATCCGCAATAAATACCCATTTTAGCCCTCGCCAATTGAGAATGATATCTTGAAGATGTACGTGCAATTTTGGACCTATTGCTAGAATCTCATTAAGTGATTTTCCATTACTCGTCTTGCTCGATCCATCGAAGACAACTCGTACCTTCGTAGTTGATGACGATTCCTTTATGACTGGGTGATGCGCACCAGTTATCCTCTACTGAAACCCCACGTGGCACCTCGTCGAATTGTTCTAGCTCCCAAAACTTACATAACAATTGTTCAAGTATCTCATCAGCTACCTACTTTCGTACCGTTATGATGTAGGACGATCTCCTACCAGCTTCTTGATTCGTTTTTCCTGATACAATGTATCCCAAATGCGTATTTTGCGCCATAGGCATACCATGTATTCCTCGATGCTTTTCTCCTAACATCAGCTCATCGTAGATGTTTAAGATTAAACATCGTGTTCATCTGAAATGGCTTCACCATATTAGATGCACCAAGAAATATACAAAACGAAATAAAATCATAACACAAAAATAAGTCATAAAGATTCATATTACAATTATTGCTTAAAAACCAAACAAAACATGCATCCACACTCTGTGGAAAACACTTAAGATTACAACAGCTGAGCATGAAATATAAACAATTTTCAACCCCCGAAAATGTGGGTCATTAGAATAGGTATTTTTAAGAACAATTGTCGCCTCCTAGTGTTTAAGAGTTCATGTACACACAATACTTTTGTAAATAAAATCAGTTCATATTTTGAATTCAACGAATGAAGATTGGGTTATTTTCCTTCTCTCCGGGAATCCCTATTCATTTTGGTCCTTCGAGTAAAAAGGAACTCTGTAGTTTTCCCCCACCAGTGGTAAGAGACTCAGAGAATGAATCAGCTCCTTAAAGTCTGAATTCTTATGATAAGATCAGCTAAAGGTAGCAAAATAAAAAACTCTTGTTTTCCCCCACCAGTGGTAAGAGACAGAGTATAATATAAAAGCAAAATATTGCTTAATAAATAAAAAGTGCGTGCGTGCGACTAGGTAGTTTGCCTAGTCGAACAACTGCAATAATTTCGGTGGCGGTAAAAATAAAAAAAAAAACAATATAAAGGTATAAAGTTGGTGTGTGGCTTATTCAAAGCCCAGAAATCGAAAGTGAAAAAAAAACAATATAAAAATATAAAGTTGGTGTGTGGCTTAAAAGTTAACTAGTGTATATGTATATACACTATATGTATTTGCAAGTTCGCAACTACCAACAGCAGCAGAGCAACAAGATAGTTGCAAAGGAGAGGCCGCTGGAGAACATAAATTGCCAATAGAAGAAAGTCTGGTGCGATGAATGGCACCGGTACCGCCTGAGCCCATAGGCCCTGGACACCAGCAGCTGATCGAGACGTAATACAAAACAAAAAGGCGAGCAAACTATAGCTACCCAGCGGCAGACAAGCAGCGGCAGACAACTCTACTTGGCGGACAACAGTGGCGAACGGTGTCTACAACAGGATCATCAGATAAAATATAAATTAAAATAGTTTATTATATTATTAATATTATATTATTATGTAATTCAATATCCAATTTTCCCAATAAGGAAAAAAAAGATATGTTTTGTGAGTTTGTATAAAGAGCGGTGTTATTTGCATCGTTTTCTAGACTTAATTTGTTTGTGATAATATAGGACTTTTTTTCTAATTCTGTTACAAACTTACGAAGATTTCCTGCATAGTTGGTGTTTTAGAGGCGTCGAAGAAGTTCCTCACAGGGGGTCTGCGTCTTTAATTCATTGATGAGGAGTGTCCTTAGTTCTCCAGTGAGCTGCATCTCGATTGCACTGAACAATATGTTATGTTGCCTTATATCATGGGTTGGATTTAGGTGCATAATAAAATCTATCCTCCTTATGAATGACGTCAGATTCTCTGGAGCTCCATCATAATTTGCCACCTGTCTTAACGAAGACAGTGCTTGATTGAAGTGGGCTTCGGTGAGTTCTACAGCCATTTTATTTCTTCTTTTTTTTTGTTTTAGTGGTGTTTTATTTTTTTTGATTTTCTGGGTTTTGGTGATGTTTTGTTTTGTTTTTTTTTTTTCTGGGTTTTAGTGTGATGTTTTGTTTTGTTGATCTTCTGGGTTTTTTGTGGTGTTTTGTTTTGTTAATTTTCTGGGTTTTGGTTTTGTTTTATTTTGGTTTTTGTTCGCACACAAGTTGGCGTTTTTGTTCCTCAATTGGGTTTAATGGTTGTAATGGTTGTAACACACAGTTAATATTTTCGCGCACAGTTGGCGTAAATATTTTTTTTTTTTTTTTGGTTGCAACACACAGTTGATATTTCCGCGCACAGTTGGCAGAAAATATTTTTCACTGTTGTAGACTTTTGAGCACTACCCGTAAGTTCTTGATGTCGGATCGGAATTTTATAGTGATTATTCACTAATTCTATGTAACGCACGGATAACAATTCTACGCGTCGCACGGATAGAATAACAGTTCACTACAGTGATTATTCACCAACTCTATGTAACACACGGATAACAATTCTATATGTAACACGGATGGAATAACTTTTTTCCGATCCTACCGACTGCGCCAAATAAATATCCAATTTTCCCAATAAGGAAAAAAAGATATGTTTTGTGAGTTAAAAGCAACGTACTTTATTATTTGAATGAAAACTTAGAACTGGTTACAAAATGTCTTATGGTTATATTTATAAGCTAAATTTGGGAGCCCTTTGGTAGCGTTATTGATATTTCGATGATTTGATTGGTCCGATTTTAATTGTTGAGTTAGCGTTCTTACGCTTTTGGTTGTTAGGGGGACAATTATTATTTCAAGTGTTTAATTGTTTATGTTAATTTTATGGATTAGCGTTCATACGCTTTGGTTTTGAGGGGGACAATTGTTTATAAAAACGGATGTTTACTTTAACGTTATGAATTTTAGGGGGCGAAATATTTATATGTTATTGGGTATTGGAGTTGGATATATGACTCCCCCATCCTAGAGAAAATAGCCTGTCCTCAGGCGGATACATTGGGATACAGCTGTAAATATTGGAGTATCAATTTTGTTTATAATTTGGGACTCAATTTTTTCAACAATTGGGGTTTCGATTATGTCTGTGGGACCACGATTGTTATTTGATCGAAAATGCTTAATTATTAATTTGTGTGGCATTGCCTTAAACTTATAGATTACGTATGTAATCAAACTTATTATAGTAAGTATAAAAGTGGTTAATGTAATAGTTTGAAATGCAGTATAATATTTCGTATGTTCGTTAATTATCTCTTTTGTTTGGATAAAGGAAATAGGTTCTAGCCTGGTGATATTGTTTGTTACATAAATGCTTTGGCTATAGTCAAGCAATGAATTTATTATTGATATTTCGTTTAGTTGTAGGGCACAATCGTAAATTTTTATTATGTTATTGCCTTCTATTATTAATTCGTTGTTTACGTAATTTTGATTAAGTTTAGTTTTTGGTAGATTCAATGTTACAATTATTATGTTTGGTTCAAAGTAATTAGTTTGAAAATTCTTATGTCTTAGTGTATTTACAAGTGGTTGGGATTTGATTTAAAATGCCTATTATACATTCGTTAGTTTCTATTTGTTTTGTGTTTTTATTCAACAATGTGTTGTTATTAAAAAGTATTTATTTTATGAATTTTCTGTCAAAATATTTTTATTCTCGTCTGGATAAGGAAGTATCTCAGAGATAGGGGTTTTTATTATTTCTTGAGGAATGTTTGAAATGATAAGTATCTCGTTTGAACTTGGTTTAAGCCAGGTGGAAGTTTTTGTATTCAATAGTTTTTCCGAATTAACATGACTTAAGTGATTATGTTTTAAAACTTTTGGGTTAAAATTTCATAGTCTAGTGAGCTGCATGCCTATTTCTATGTCTTCAATGTATTCTGTGAAGTGCTCAAAATTAAAGATTAGAACTTCTAATTTTTCTGATTTTTCCTTTCCTTCTTTGAGATTGTTTATTACTTCTAAACCTTTATTAACAGTGTCTATTACGTAATTTAGTTCGTTTGCTTGTACGCTATTGCTTTCAAGATTATTTATTTTTTCTTCTAATTCATCTTTATCTTCCTGATCAAAAGTACCAAAAAGATATTTGTATATTGAAACAATTCCGTTAATTAGTCCTCGTTTATTACGTTTTACAATGTGTATTCCATTAATTTCCCTACTTAGTTTTTCTGTTAAGTATTGAATATGGATTAGGCTTTTAAATTCTTGTGCTTGTTGCATTAAATTATTATCTATTAGAGTTAAATTCACTTTTAAATAATGATATTCAAAGTTTGTCGGTAAGTCCATGGTTCCTGTTTTAAATATTAAGTAACCGTTTGGTGCTTTTACTGGGTTTATTTCAATGGATTGACTGCAAGTTGATTTTAATGTTAAGAATAGCATGATGCATAAAAAAGTCATCTTGAGTTGTTGACCTGTAATTAATTAATTGTCGTATTTGGTTTTATTAACTTTCTTTTTCTTCATGAATTTTAATTTGTAGTGTGTAACTTTTTGTCCTCTATTTCTTTCTTCAAAATGGTTCTCGTCTAACTGATTTATTTCTCCTGTCTTTTTGAATGGATTTGTCGTTTTTGACTTTACTAATGGTGCTTGTTTAAATCTAGTGTCGATTTTGAAGTCGTGTCTATCTTCATTTAAATTGTTTATTTGATGTATTTTTTTTGTTAGGGTATTAAAGTCGGGGGATCCCGCATAGATAAAAATTTCCGCTGGTGTTCGGTTAGTTGTTTTATGTCTCGTATTATGGTTGTATACGTAGAGAATTTTTTCAAATTTAAGTAATTTATCTTCGATGTCATTTTCACTATTTATAATTCTGAGTTTTTCATTTACTGTTTTATGGAATCTTTCTACGTCTGAGATGCCGTTTTTACTTGATGTGATTTCTAACTTTACATTTTCTTCTTGTAGCCAATTTTTTAGTGCTATACACAGAAATGCTGAATCTTTGTCTGATTTTATTTCTATTGGTTTGCACACTTCAGTGAATACTTTCATAATTGCTCTCTTGGCTTCTAACCAATCTCTAGACTTTACTTCTACAAGTGTTGCAAATTTCGAGTAAATGTCAATGCATGAAAGGAATTGTAAATTGTCGATCATGTAAAAGTCCATGACGTATTTTTCTCTGATATTAAAAAGTTCTGGTGTTATTTCAAAAGTTAGTTTTGTATTTCTATTTTCTGTCTTTGCGATATTGCATACTGAGCATTCATTAATAATGTTTTGAATTAGGTTTTGAAAATCGGGAAAATAATATTTTTCTTTAAACAAATTAATCGTTTTTTCAATTCCTGGATGTAATAATTCTTTATGTTGTTTTAGGATTATTTCTTTAAATTGTGCAAACGTTTGAAGGTCCTCTAACTTAATGCTAGATTTCGAGGTTTTTGTATTTGCGTTTGGTTGTATAATTTCGATAAAAATTTGTTGGAATATGGGAAAATCTTGTTCATTATGAAAATATAGTACAGTGTTCTTACTGCAAAGATATCTTATGATTATATCCCTTGCGTAAGCATTGGTCATTTCTTTGTATGTTAATTTTATGTTTGTTTTGTAAAAGTAAGTTGTTGTTTCTGCTTTGTCTTCTGAACCTCTAATGAATTCTATTTGTCTGTTGTAATAATTAATGGGTCTTTCTACTATTGGAATGTAGTTTTCATTATCCTCGTGAGCACTATGTATTGTAGCTGCTGTGCTTTCTGTTGATCCTAAAAAGTTTTCATCTATTTTAACTCTGGAAAGGGCATCTGCTACATGATTTTCTTTGCCAGGGAAATATTTAATTTTGTAATCAAACTCCTTTAGTCTTATTTTCCATCTTTGAAGTTTCATATTTGGTTCTTTTATATTGTTGAGCCATACTAAAGGCTTATGGTCGCTTAGAATCTCGAACTTTCTACCGAAAAGGTATTGCCTAAAATATTTGGTTGCCCATACAATAGATAGTAATTCCTTTTCTATGGCTGAATAATTAAGTTCGTGTTCGTTAATTGTTCTACTACCATAAGAAATAGGTCTATGGTCCTGTGAGAGGAACGCACCTAAAGCTATGTTGCTAGCATCTGTGGTTAGAAAAAATGGTTTTTTGAAATCGGGATATGCAAGTATAGGATCATTCATAAGGAGATATTTTAATTTTTCGAAGGATGAAATATAATTTGGGTCGTTTATATTTATTTTAGCTCCTTTCTTTAATCCTAGAGTTAAAGGTTTTGCAATATGTGCAAAGTTGGGTCTAAATTTCCGGAAGAATCCGCATAATCCTAATAATGATTTAATTTCTTTTGGAGTTTTGGGTATCGGAAATTTTTGAATTGCTTTGACCAAGGAATGCTGTTTCCTTTTTCATAAATTCGCATTTGTCGAGTTGGAGTTTAAGATTAGCTTCTCTTAGTTCGTTAAATACCTTTCTGAGTGATAGTATGTGTTCCTCCAATGAAGTGGAGTACACAATAATGTCATCCAGATAAACAAGGCAATCCTTATAAATAAGGTCTTCCAAAAGATTATTCATGCATCTTTGGAATGTTGCCGGGGCATTTTAAGACCAAATGGCATACGTGTGTATTCGTAATGGCCATGTTTAGTTGAGAAAGCTGTTTATGCAATAGATTCAGGATCCATTTGAATTTGATAAAATCCCTTAGCTAAATCAATGGTGGTAAAGTATTGGCATTTTCCCAGTTTGTCGATAATTTCGTCCATGACTGGAATTGGAAATTTGTCATCTATTGTGACTTCATTTAGATTTCGTTAGTCAATGATAATCTGAATTTTTGTTTCTTGGAAGCATCTCCTTTTTTTGGAACGATCCAAATGGGTGAACAGTAGTGGGAATTCGATTTTCGAATGATACCCTGTTCAATCATTTCATTTATTTGTTTGTTGACTTCCATATCAAATGTTTGGGGATATTTGTATTGTCGTTTTTAGATTGGGTCCTCATGTTTTGTATGAATAGAGTGCTTTATTGTACTCGTGAAAGTCAAATTTTCACCTTCGCGGTACTGAATGTCACTGAATTCGTACAAGACCTTTTTTAGTTTTTGAGTTTCTTCGTTGTTTAAATGGTCGAGTCTATACTCATTGCTTTCTATTATTTCGTTTTCAATCGCAAAATTTATTTCTGGGTCCCTTTCTCTGGGTGGGTCCAGAACTTCTATGTTTTGTTCTTCTTCTATTTCTTCAACATCTCTAAAATAAAATGTATAGTTTCCTAATTTTGCGTATTCTTCTTCATAATTTATTTGTGCTTTGCAGGCTTTTAGGAAAGTTCTGCCTATCAACATGTCGTATTGTGAGGAACATTATAATTAACTGTAATATCCCACACAACAAGCCAGCAGCAACACAATCAAACGGTGCAAAGGATGCACCAGATACAAGATACAGCCGAGACACAAACCAAACGTACGATATACGACCGAACCCGCTGCTGATGGATCGAACCGATTCGATATAAGTGGCATACGATCGAACGTGGCTAGTCGAACCACACGCAACCGCCAGCGATTTCGTACAAGCGGGAAGATGCGTGGGAAGCATAATGCAAGAAACCGATATGCACACACATGCGATGGGCAACCAAGTCCAACATGGCTCGATCCCATGATTTACGATCAAACATGACCGATCGAACCACATGCGACTGCTGGCAACCACATGCGACTGTATAGGAGTAAACGAGACCGGGCTTGAGGGCATAATTGCATACAAAAAGGGGGCATTGGCCTCATAAGACAAATCAAGAGCACAGAGAGACAAATATAGAGATGCATGCATTAGCGTACTGGGCTTATGAGTATACGCTGAATAAGCATACACGCACGTCACACGTACACTATGCGTGAGTGACAGCAAGGGAGAATACCGGTGGCCAATAGGGTGATCTCTGCCTACGTCACGCTC
Organism: Drosophila willistoni; assembly: GCF_018902025.1. Classification (NCBI taxonomy): domain Eukaryota; kingdom Metazoa; phylum Arthropoda; class Insecta; order Diptera; family Drosophilidae; genus Drosophila; species Drosophila willistoni. Next base: position 25,964 of record NW_025814436.1, read on the forward strand.
ATGAGAACGAAAGCAGTTAGATTACGAGCAGAAAAAATCTTGTGAGCGAAAGAGAACAAAAGTGAGGGCCAAGCAAGCCCGTGAGACGGGTGCGAGGCATACATGCATTATATGAAACAATAATGGTTGGTGGATTGGAGAGGGGAATATGCGAACCGAAGGGGGATGAACAATGGGGAAGCCCTCTATCTGATAGATACGATATACGTAGGAAAGTGCATTGCATGGGAAATTAAACGATGTTGTATATTCTGAACACCAGCCCTTGACCATACACACACCTTTCACACATGTTAGGAACACCAACAGACCACACACAGCACGCGTGCATCGCGACCCATATCACTTTTAGTCAACTAAGCTACCTACGTCTTTTATTTCCTGTAAACACACTTAGCCAAGTAAGCAACTTATGTGGAAACATAAGTCCCTAGGACACTAGGAAAGCGTTTATGCGACCCAAGCAAATAAGTGACCCAAAACGACCCCCGTTGGTCACACTAGGTACTTCACTTCCATTTTCTAGCATAAGCACTTTTGTATCATCTAGCCTAGCCATTCTTTGAATATTGCCGGTAAGCAGAATTTACCGGAAGAGGCGACCCACTTCTGACACGATCCCAACGCCGCTGCCAGCGGCACGACGCCGCAGCCAGCGCCCTTTGGGCATCTCGGTGTATATTTAAAGGACCACGCTCGACAGAGCTGGCAGTCTTAGTTAAGACGTAGAACTAGTTATGTCAAGTACAACTAAATAAAATCTTATAACGTTGTAAATCAAGTGTTGTGTTGTGTCTCAATGTAAGAATCCCGAGTTTCCCAAATCCAATCCTTGTATCTAAGGAAGGAAATGATCCAGCTCTACCAGTTATCACTCGAGGCTTTGGACCCACAAAGCTTGTATATTGCAGCTGATAGTAGTTTGAGCTCAATAGGCTTGACATTAAACAAACCTGTTTTAATTTCACCGGGGCACAAAATAAATTTTGTTGTGCCGAACCTAGCCCAAGAGATATTGTAAATATCCCGAAGGACGAAAAAGGATCGTTACAACTGGCGCCCAACGTGCTATACTGGTGAAATTTTAAACAAGACAAAAGTTTGAAAATTGTAAAGAAAACATCAAAATGGGGAAAGGATGGATGTACCACATGAAGAAGGAGGATCTGCTACAAACAGGCCAAAGGATCGGAGTCAACATGAACGGCACGGTAGAGGAGATGAGGAAACAACTCGGCGAATGGATAGACAACAAAGAGTCTGATCCAGAGTGGAGAGAGGAGATAAGAAGATTAGAACTCAAGTTCACAAAAATGTCCAAGCAAAAACCAGAAACAAGCGCAGCACAGTCAGGCGAGAATGGTGAGAACAAGGAGGCGGAAGAGTTCAAATAAATATCGCTACGCTAGCGATTCCTCAATTTGCACCACCAAAATGGGGAAGCGAAGGAGCATTAGACAGCACCGACACAAAGAGGGACTTAAGGAGACAAACAATAGACCCCAAGAAAGCGGCACCACACACAACAAACAGGACCACCGAATACGACAAGGTGGCAAAACAAGTGAGGGAATGGACTTTCAGATTCGATGGCAATTCCAGACCGCTAGAGTTTATAGAACAAAGTGGTCAGCAGACATGTATGACATCGAGCTGGACATGATCCCAAGAGCAATGCCAGAACTACTGAAAGACAAAGCACTCAAGAAGGAGTTCGTTGAGGGCTTCAATAAATACTTCCTGCCAAGAGGTTTCTTCAACAAATTGGCTGATCAAGTGAAAAATCGCAAACAAAACAGAAACGAGTAGAACGAGCGAAGTAGGGGTATGAAAAGCGGATTGAGGGGAGCGACGGACGACGGCAGCGCCGCCAGAAAAGGGAAAGCAGCGAAAAGTAAACGGAATACGTGGCGGCCAATGGGAAGGCGACCCAACATGAGAAAGTGATGCAAGTCAAAATGTACAAGCAAGAAAGACAAGGACAAGGAATAAATGGGCGCGCAGCCACAGAGAAAGTGGACATATGCGCCAAGGATTTACGGGACTTTCACCACGCATAGCAACAAGTGGATGCGTGGGTGAAAGCAGAGGGCCGATGGAAATGTACCAGCTGTATAGCGGTACTACACCAATCTATTCCTGAGGCCGTGGGAGCTGCCTATATAAAGGCAACGCCCATCAAGCAAAGATCATCAAGTCTACAAGTCGTGATCAACCAAGGGAGTTTTTAAGGCCTTACGAGTAACCTTAAAAGCTCAGACTAGTGAAACAAAACAAGTAAAAAGGATCAAGAAAAGTCAGAATAATTTGAGAAGGCCTTACGAGTAACCTCTCAAATTATCCTATAACCAGCAAGTCCTTGGAATAGGACTAGAACACCGTGCCCAGACAAGAATTAAGAAAGGTCAAACTGCTCCAGGACGATTCCCAGCATATTGTAAGGTACAAGGGACAGGGGAGGGCAAATCCCTCCCGAAGAAGGGGGGGAGTGTGAGGAACATTATAATTAACTATAATATCCCACACAACAAGCCAGCAGCAACACAATCACCAGATACAAGATACAGCCGAGACACAAACCAAACGTACGATATACGACCGAACCCGCTGCTGATGGATCGAACCGATTCGATATAAGTGGCATACGATCAAACGTGGCCAGTCGAACCACCGCCGGCGATTTCGTACAAGCGGGAAGATGCGTGGGAAGCACAATGCAAGAAACCGATATGCACACACATGCGATGGGCAACCAAGTCCAACATGGCTCGATCCCATGATTTACGATCAAACATGACCGATCGAACCACATGCGACCGCTGGCAATTTTGTACAAGCGGGAAGATGCGTGGGGGGATAATGCATAATATCGGCTGTATAAGAGTAAATGAGACCGGGCTTGAGGGCATAATTGCATGCAAAAGGGGGCATTGGCCTCATAAGATAAATCAAGAGCACAGAGAGGCAAATATAGAGATGCATGTATTATATGAAACGATAATGGTTTGTGGAATGGATAGGGGAATATGCGAACCGAAGGGGGAGGGATGAACAATGGGGAAGCCCTCTATCTGATAGATACGATATACGTAGGAAAGTGCATTGCATGGGAAATTAAACGATGTTGTATATTAAATTAATCAGGCTAATTATTATTGGAACACCAACAGACCACACACAGCACGCGTGCATCGCGACTCATATCACTTTTAGTCAACTAAGCTACCTACGTCTTTTATTTCCTGTAAACACACTTAGCCAAGTAAGCAACTTATGTTTCCTAGTGTTTATGCGACCCTAGCAAAATATGTGACCCAAGACGACCCCCGTTGGTCACACTAGGTACTTCACTTCCCTTTTCTAGCATAAGCACTTTTTTTTAGCCATTCTTTGAATATTACCGGTAAGCAGAATTCGCCGGAAGAAGCGACCCACGTCTGACACGATCCCAACGCCGCTGCCAACAGCACGACGCCGCAGCCAGCGCCCTTTGGGCATCTCGGTGTATATTTAAAGGACCACGCTCGACAGAGCTGGCAGTCTTAGTTTAGACGTAGAACTAGCTATGGCGAGTACAACTAAATAAAATCTTATAACGTTGTAATTCAAGTGTTGTGTTTTGTCTCAATGTAAGAATCCCGAGTTTCCCAAATCCAATCCTTGTATCTAAGGAAGGAAATGATCCAGCTCTACAGTTATCACTCGAGGCTTTGGACTCACAAAGCTTGTATATTGCAGCTGATAGCAGTTTGAGCTCGATAGGCTTGCCATTAAACAAACCTGTTTTAATTTCACCGGGGCACAAAATAACTTTTGTTGTGCCGAACCTAGCCCAAGAGATATTGTAAATATCCCGAAGGACGAAAAAGGATCGTTACAGTATATATTTGAAAATTTATGGATATAAAATTTTTGTTCTGTCGGACAAAGTTTGCTGGGTGCAAGGAAAATAATTTCTTTTAGTTCTACTGCTCCTTCAATCATGTGAATTTTGGAATCTCCTAAATAGGTTTTGAAATTAAAAAAGTTTTCGGACATTATATTAATTGAAGAGCCTGAGTCGACTACACATCTCAAATCTTTATTGTTCATCATTATTCTGATGAAGGACTTGTCTCTATCTCTTCTTCCGATTGATCCGAGGCATTCTGATGAAAATTTTCGGATGTGTCCATTTTGCTAATTCCACTATTACTTTCTCTTGCCTTTTTGTAGGCTGGTTTGCTACATTATTCTTTGAATAGTTGTTTTGCTGTTGACTATTCATTGGATTTTGAGCCCTGTCAATATTTAATTTTTGTTGAAATTCTTGGAATAGTTTTTGGTTTTGTGTTGTATCTGATTGTTTTGTTTGAGACGGAGTTGTACTATTGGGTACAAAAGATTTTCCACCTTTTTGATTCTGATTTTGGCTTTGATTTGATTTTCTGATTTCTGTTATACTATTCTCGTATAACCCTTCTCTTTGAGCTACTTGCTTCAATTTGCTGACTGTGGTTATATCGTATCTAGCTAACGTCATAAATAATCTATCGGGTAATTTTTTGTTTATTACGTCTTTTATAGTGTTATTTAAAGCATTTGTATAAAGAGCGGTGTTATTTGCATCGTTTTCTAGACTTAATTTGTTTGTGATAATATAGGACTTATTTTCTAATTCTGTTACAAACTTACGAAGATTTCCTGCATAGTTGGTGTTTTAGAGGCGTCGAAGAAGTTCCTCACATGGGGTCTGCGTCTTTAATTCATTGATGAGGAGTGTCCTTAGTTCTGGCCAGGTGTTGGCTTGTCCAATTTGTGAGAGCCGTTGTGCTTCTCCAGTGAGCTGCATCTCGATTGCACTGAACAATATGTTATGTTGCCTTATATCATGGGTTGGATTTAGGTGCATAATAAAATCTATCCTCCTTATGAATGACGTCAGATTCTCTGGAGCTCCATCATAATTTGCCACCTGTCTTAACGAAGACAGTGCTTGATTGAAGTGGGCTTCGGTGAGTTCTACAGCCATTTTATTTCTTCTTTTTTTTTGTTTTAGTGGTGTTTTATTTTTTTTGATTTTCTGGGTTTTGGTGATGTTTTGTTTTGTTTTTTTTTTTTCTGGGTTTTAGTGATGTTTTGTTTTGTTGATCTTCTGGGTTTTTTGTGGTGTTTTGTTTTGTTAATTTTCTGGGTTTTGGTTTTGTTTTATTTTGGTTTTTTGTTCGCACACAAGTTGGCGTTTTTGTTCCTCAATTGGGTTTAATGGTTGTAACACACAGTTAATATTTTCGCGCACAGTTGGCGTAAATATTTTTTTTTTTTTTTTTTTTGGTTGCAACACACAGTTGATATTTCCGCGCACAGTTGGCAGAAAATATTTTTCACTGTTGTAGACTTTTGAGCACTACCCGTAAGTTCTTGATGTCGGATCGGAATTTTATAGTGATTATTCACTAATTCTATGTAACGCACGGATAACAATTCTACGCGTCGCACGGATAGAATAACAGTTCACTACAGTGATTATTCACCAATTCTATGTAACACACGGATAACAATTCTATATGTAACACGGATGGAATAACTTTTTTCCGATCCTACCGACTGCGCCAAATAAATATCCAATTTTCCCAATAAGGAAAAAAAAGATATGTTTTGTGAGTTAAAAGCAACGTACTTTATTATTTGAATGAAAACTTAGAACTGGTTACAAAAATGTCTTATGGTTATATTTATAAGCTAAATTTGGGAGCCCTTTGGTGGCGTTATTGATATTTCGATGATTTGATTGGTCCGATTTTAATTGCTGAGTTAGCGTTCTCACGCTTTTGGTTGTTAGGGGGACAATTATTATTTCAAGTGTTTAATTGTTTATGTTAATTTTATGGATTAGCGTTCATACGCTTTGGTTTTGAGGGGGACAATTGTTTATAAAAACGGATGCTTACTTTAACGTTATGAATTTTAGGGGCGAAATATTTATATGTTATTGGGTATTGGAGTTGGATATGACAATATATACTTATACTTATATACTTATACCGGTATCCTAATATTTGCATAAGACAAAAATGTTCTTCACAAAAACTGAAGAAATGTTAGCGAAGCAACACGAGTTGCATAAAAAATTGAGGAAGCTAGAAGAGTTAGATGCTAGTAAGTTAACTAGCAAGATTCTTAACGAACTAAGTGAGATAAAGAAGCTATGGATTAGTAACCATAGCCAAATGCTAGAGATTGGAGTAACCCAACACTACTATTTCACAGATGGAAAGTATGAGGAATGTTTAAATATGGCAGCCAGATTAATAGCCAAAGGAGAATCAAGCAGGCAGGGCAGTGGTGATTCGGAAAACAGTGAGGCAGATGTATCGATGTTCGAAAAGTTGGATGATAGCAAAGTAGAGGCGCGCGGTATTGAAAACGCCAATGTTAACCAGGAGATATTTATGGATAGAGCCCGACAGCTCCAGGAATATTTGGATAGAATAACCAAAGAACTACGCACTTCAGATAATGCAACAGAGACATGCATAATACATGTTAATAAGATCAATTATTTATGAGAGAAAGTACAGGCCTACCGGGGGTTGACCAAGGATGCAAAATTTAAAAATGCTATAGATGATTTAAAATTCGATGTCCAGAATTCAGTATCATTGTAAGAAATAAAAATGAACGATCAGAAAAATGTAAAAGTTGAGAATGTTACCGTGAGAGGGGAACTACCAGTGTTGCCAAAACTACAGGTACCCACATTTTCTGGTGAACCTAGAGAATGGGATCTGTTTGTTGAATTATTTACGGAATTAATTGAAAAAAGAGATGATTTAAGTCTGGCTCTTAAGTTCAATTATTTAAAATCCGCGTTAAAGGGCGAAGCAAGGAGCATGGTAGCTCATTTATTGCCAGGATCAGCTGACAATTATAGTGCCGCTTGGGAACTGTTAACCAAGCGGTACGCGAATAATCGAAGGGTATTTTCCAAACAACTAAGTCGGATCGTTGATTTACCAATGATCAACAATGAATCCGCGAAAAATGTTAGGGATGTGATTGACATAATTAATGAGTCAGTGCACCTGATCAAAATTAAAGCAAATTTGTCCGATGAAGTTGACATAATATTCGCTCAACTGCTGCTAAGGAAATTTGACAGAGAGGCTCTGCAATTGTATGAGAGCCAAATTAGAAAAACAAGGGAAATTCAAAAGCTATCTGATGTCATGGAATACTTGGAGCAAAGATATTGCTCGTTAAGTGCCATGAGCAAAGAAGAGAAGAAACCACTACAAACTGTTTTAAATTATGCGGAATTCGAAGATAAATGTCCGATTTGCAAAATTGCCGGGCATAAAGCGTATAAGTGCTATAAGTTTAAAGGATTGACACCTACTAAAAGATATGAAACAGCCAAAAAGTACACCTGTGCACAAGATGCTTGAACCATTCAAGCAATAAAGTGTGCACTAATGAAATGGTCTGTTCATTGTGCAGTAAGGGTCATACCTTACTCCATTTTGAAGAAAAACTTGTGTAACGGCACAACCAACACTGTTGGCCACAGCCCTAATACAAGTTAAAAAGATAAATGGAGAATATGAAACATTAAGAGCCTTGATTTATAATGGATCTCAAAGCACTATTTTATCTGAAGAAGCCGCTCAAATGTTAAAATTACCCAAGATCAAAAAACAAACGGAAATAAGTGGCGTATCGTCAACAAAACCTAGAACGTCAAAATATAAGGTAAATATTGAAATGAAGACACGTGACTCTGAAATAGAACTTATTAAGGTTGAAGCAATTGTATTGCCACATTTAATGAAAGCTCTTCCGTTAAAAATAGCAAACGTGGATATGTCAAAATGGCAAACTTATATGCTAGCTGACCCCACCTTTAATAAACCTGGTAGGGTTGATATGATAATAGGGGTAGACGTATATACCCACATTTTAAAAAATGGAGTTGCCAAGATTAATGGTTTGCTGGGACAAAATACTCAATTTGGCTGGATCGTGTCGGGATGTACTAAGTCAAAAGGAGACGAGTCTATAGTAGCTACAACAATAGATATCACGGATATGGAGCGTTTTTGAGAAATGGAGGCAGATGAAAAAGATGATAAGATGAATGTGAAGAAAATTTTAGCAAGACAACTAGGATTGATGCCTCAAAAAGATATGTAGTAACGATTCCGTTTAAGCAAGAAAAGGAATTAGGTGACTCGAAGGCGCAGGCAACTGCGCGATTTCTTAACTTGGAAAAAAAGTTTCAGAAAAATCCAAAATTTAAGGAGGAGTACGAAAAATTCATTAGCGAATATTTGGAGTTGGGCCATATGGTCGAAACTAAGGATAAAGGTGCGTATTATCTGCCACATCAAGCAGTAGTAAAAGAAGCAAGTCTGAGAACTAATTTAAGGGTTGTATTTGACGCTTCTGCGAAAACCACGAATAACAGAAGTCTCAATGATGTTATGTGGATCGGGCCGCGGCTTCAAAAAGACATATTCGACATAATAGTAAAGTGGCGAAAATGGCAGTACGTAGTATCTGCAGATATTGAAAAAATGTATCGGCAGATAAACATTGGTCTAAACGATCAAAAATATTTGCATATTTTATGGAGTACTTCACCGCAGAAAAAATTAAGAATATATAAATTGACAACAGTGACAAAACAGTAACAGTGAGGTAACAGATAGTAACCTCACATATGAGCGATTGGCAACTTTATTGTGCCAGATAGAAGCCGTACTAAACTCACGGCCGTTGTATACGACGGGTGAAGATATGGACAACAATGAGGTGTTAACTCCTGGTCATTTCTTGATCGGAAGACCAACATTAGAAGCAGCTGAGCCCATATCAGAAGAAAAAATTGGAAATTTAGACATATGGAAATTAATACAGAAAATGAAAAAGGATTTCTGGTTGAAATGGAAAGACGAATATCTATATACTCTCCAGCAAAGGAATAAGTGGCGACGAACCACAGAAAATTTGGAGAATGGACAGGTAGTACTGATTAAAGATGAGAATTGTCACCCAGCCAGGTGGCCTCTGGGCAAGATTGAGGAAATTCACAAAGGCAGGGACGATAAAGTAAGAGTAGTAAGAGTCAAATTGCAGGAAGGGTCAATTACAAGGCCTATTAATAAAATCTGTCCACTTGTTGGGGTAAAATCATCCGAAGACGTTGAGGAGAATAATTTCAGCCCTATCAATATCTACCAATTTACCAAATTTTATTAAAATCAAACTAGCAACATGGAAGATATATGTAAGTATAAACCAGTTTTACTATGCGGTCCATAAGGGCGGAGTTGGACGTAAGCTAGTGGCGGCGCTAGAGTGCACGTTTGTTTTTGTGAGAGTGCATATGCTATGAGACATGTAAAACGAATTTAGTATACCAAAGTCGGCGAGACAACTTACTTCATAATATATAATAATATAATATAATATAATATTGTACTAATGTTATGCAATAAAATGTTGATATTAAAGTTATTTTGAATAATTACAACGCATTTCTTTCAAAATTCTGAGGTGATGGACATAAACTAAATTTAAAATTTTATGCCAACGGCCAACATTGGCCTTAAGCTAGTGATTATCAAAAAAATCGGAGCACACCTAATACGGAATAATTTGGAGTCTCCATCTTTATATTGTCGGTGATTTAAGTGTTAATAAAAACAGACAGTAGGATGGACAGACATTAGGCCTTATAAATTTTAAATTTTATTGTATACCATAGTCGACTTACTTATATACTTGACTTTATCTACTGGAAAAAAAGTTATTTTATTAATTAAATGCCTTATTGACTTTTTCAGGGACTTTGATGAAAATTCTAAGAAATTCACATTGGAGTTAATAATAAATTTAGATTTTCAAGCCTTTTCAGAAGATATACAGGATATCTCAACTGCAGCTTCAATGGAGTTGCAAATTGAAAATAGTATAAAAAATATTGCAACAATTTGGAAAAAGCAAGGTTTTGATATGGCATTTTATCATGACGGCATTTATCGAATTAAAAATGTGGACGATTGTTTTCAACTGCCTGAGGAGCATATGGTTCAGATCTCTGCCATGAAAGCCACTCGTTTCGTCGAACCATTTATAGATATTGTTGATTATTGGGAAAAAACTTTATCGTATACCAGTGAAACGTTGGAAAAGGGATTGGTAGTTCAGCATCAATGGCTTTACTTAGAAAATATTTTTCAAGGTTATGATATCCGCAAACAACTTCTGGAAGAAACCAAACGCTTTGCTACCATTACAGATGAACTTCGGACAATATCTTGTAAGATGTTTAAGGCGAAAACCGCAGTTAAATCTACTCACCTACGTCCACCCCCATTTCTCCTTAATCGCTTTACTTGCATGGACGAACGTTTAGAGTTAATTCAACGAGCACTGGAAATCTATTTGGAATCTAAACGAATACTTAGAGCAAAGATATTGCTCGTTAAGTGCCATGAGCAAAGAAGAGAAGAAACCGCTACAAACTGTTTTAAATTATGCGGAATTCGAAGATAAATGTAACGGCACAACCAACACTGTTGGCCACAGCTGTAATACAAGTTAAAAATGTAAATGGGGTATATAAGACTCTAAGAGCCCTTATTGATTGTGGTTCACAGAGCATAATTTTGTCCGAAGAGGCCGCTCAAATATTAAAATTACGTAAAATTAAACAAAATACAGAAATAAGTGGCGTGTCCTCAATAAAAGCCAAAAAATCAAAATATAAGGTAAAAATAGATGTAAAGACGCGAAATCCCTTGAAAAGACAGCTTAAGGTAGAGGCAATTGTGTTGCCAAAGCTAATGGAAGCTCTTCCATTAAAAATATCAAACGTGGATATGTCAAAATGGCAAACTTACGTGCTAGCTGATCCTACCTTTAATAAACCGGGTAAGGTTGATTTAATAATGGGGGTAAACGTATATACCCAAATCTTAAAAGGAGGAATTACAAAGATTGATGGCCTGCTAGGTCAAAATACTCAATTTGGTTGGATCGTCTCGGGATGCACCGAATCAAATCAGAATAAATCTGTAGTGGCAACAACAATAGAGGTCACAGGTTTTAAAGAAAATAACAAGAAAGGTAAATATCAAAATAAAAAAATTACAATGCAAAACAAACTCAACAACAAAACTCAGAAAATAAATTTATGGCCCCCGGCAGGACCTCACATTGGAGGTAAAGTAAAAACTGGGGAAGAAAAATTATATATCCCAGAGCCAGTACAAAATAAGAATATTCAGATGGCAATGGTTCAATTAAATAATGATAATTTAAAAAATAATGTAAAAATATATTTCGTATTAGAAAAAGAACAGGTATTGCAAAATAAAGGGACAACATTAAAACAGAACAACCGCTCAAAGTTCAGATATCAGCGAAATGTCAAAACAGTGGAGCAAAAGCCACATTTCAGATGGCAATGGTTGAATTAAATAATGATAATTTAAATAATAATGTCAAAATAGATTCAGTTAAAAAATTGTCCGAGTCTGTATTAGAAAAAGGGCAGGTATTGCAAACTAAAGGGACAGCATTTGAACAAAATAACCGCTCAAATTTTAGGTATTACCGAAATATCAAAACAGTGGAGCAAAAGCCACATTGGCTTAAACCGAAAGGTAGAAGTAGTAGTTCTTTAAAGTTTACACCATATAAAAAGGCTAGAAGTCAACACAGTAATACACATCAGGAGTGGGTAGATATCCCGAAACAGAAATTATAAAGCATTGGGCGATATTAGTAATTTGCCAAGTATAATATAAAATCCAGTAGAAGCCAATTTAGTAAGCCATACGGCAGAATAGGAAAGAATAGGATGTCAGTCCAACATGTAGCTTTTATGCTTCTCTAACAACAATCTTCTTAATAATGATAATATTAATAATAATAATTTGTTTAAGACAACTTAATAAAAATAGAAGAATCCAAATCGTCGCATTCGGCGGCCCTTTGCAGAATGTTTAAGATTAAACATCGTGTTCATCTGAAATGGCTTCACCAAATCAGAAGCACCAAGAAATATACAAAACGAAATAAAATCATAACACAAAAATAAGTCATAAAGATTCATATGACAATTATTGCTTAAAAACCAAACAAAACATGCATCCACACTCTGTGGAAAACACTTAAGATTACAACAGCGGCGCGTTATCAAGTGGCCAACGCTGAGCATGAAATATAAACAATTTTCAACCCCCGAAAACGTGGGTCATTAGAATAAGTATTTTTAAGAACAATTGTCGCCTCCTAGTGTTTAAGAGTTCATGTACACACAATACTTTTGTAAATAAAATCAGTTCATATTTTGAATTCAACGAATGAAGATTGGGTTATTTTCCTCCTCTCCGGGAATCCCTATTCAGTAGACGTCATTTCCCAGCAAAATACCAACTCCTTGTGGACTGAAGAAGTTAGGGTCGGCCAACGGTAAGCTCTTCAGATGAGTCCACTCTTCAAACGGCAGTCGTTTGATTGGCATGCGCTTATTCACTAGACGTATTACTGACGCGAGCAGCTTGAATTTGTAAGGAAGCTCTGGCTGGGGTACAATTCTCAGTCCCAGAGTCCAGTCTACAGAACATTTATTTGATCTGGAGACCTTGATGAGTATTAGGATTGGGGACTGAGACCACATGAAAGGGGAAAAGGGAAGGGAAAGGAGTAGAAGGAGAGCCCAAGAGGAGTAGAAACGACTGATCTCGTCTGCCAAGCGAAGCCCGCTTGGCCAAGATCCGCTGCCTCTTCACATTGAGTGACTGAGCCTAGAGACCAGCAACTGCAGGAGAATAACTCGTCCTGCCGAAGTCCGCTGGTCCTTCGTCTCCACTCAAAGAAATCTGGACAAGCTAGGACAGGGGCAGTGGTGAGACGTATCTTGAGTGCATCGAACGCCTGTTGTTCCAAAACCAACTCAAACCTTTTTTAACAAACTTGTGAGAGGTTGCACCGTGTCGGAGAAACTGGGTACGAACCGACGATACCAAGAGGCGATACCGAGACATCGAAGTAACTCCTTGTCATTGGTTGGTGGCTGAAGGTTACGGATAACTGCTACCTTTTCAGGGTCGGTATGGATACCATCCTCGCTGACAACATAACCTAGAAATTGGATCCGTTTCTTGAAGAAACGACATTTGTCTCGGTTGATCCTTAAACTGGCTTCTCGTAGACGTCGAAAGACTTCAAGCAGGTGTGAGAGGTACGATAATATCGTCTAGGTACGCGAAGGCATGTGGTTCCATTTCGGTTCCAATCACACTATCCAAAGCCTTTTGGAACGTGGCGGATGCGGAATGTAAGCCGAAGGGCATGACTTTCCAATAGAATAACCCGCGTCCGGGCACTGTGAAGGCTGTGCACTCTCTATATTTGACCTCTAAGGGTATTTGCCAATATCCGCTCTTTAAATCTAGAGTAGAAATGTACTTTGCGTTCCTCAATTTCTCTAGGATATGGTGTATATGAGGCAAGGGGTATGCGTCACGCACTGACTGAGCGTGCAGTAGTCGAAAGTCTATACACATGCGAATATCACCAGTTCTCTTACCTACCAACACGATTGGTGCGCTGTGAGGTCTTTTGGATGGTTCAATACGGTCCTCCTTCAGCAGTGCGTCTACGGTTTCATTGGTAATTTGTTGTTGGGCCGGATTACGGGGATAATACCTCTGCTTCATGGGTCGATCGTGCTTCAATACAATGACATGTTGTGCTATTTGGGTAACGCCGTTGAGCCCGTCGAACTTAGTGATTTCCGCGTCAAGAACCGCTTGAAGTTCCGGCTCTAGTGTCTCCTGTTCCATACTGGATGATAGATCTGGCTTTAAGTCCTCGTCACGGATCTCAGCTTCTACTGAGGCTAATCGGGCGTCCACCTCGGTTACCGGTTCCTTTTTGCTGCCGGGTCGGCGGAATGGGTTTTTACGGACAACGTCAGGTGTTGGAAGCGGCAACTGAGCCTGCTTGACATACTGGTTGGTTGCTATGCTGAGAGTCAGAGGTATCCTTGGGCATAGCTGACGTTTCTGCAGGATCCAGTTGATATATATGAGCATCGGGCTGCGTGTGGTCATCCGCCACTAGTGATGGCTGAATTGTAGAATTGACTGGGCTGTGGGTCTTATCGAAAGGGGGCAACTGCAACAGATAACCTCTACAACGTATTGAAGTTACTATGTTCCGAAGGAAATCCACTCCTAAAGAGGATCCATCATCGATGGCATCGCTAACAATGTCATATGTACGGTCTGTGCCCCGAGACTGATGGTTGCCCTAAGAGAACTTTTGATTGCTGCCCGAGTATTATCGGCAAGGTTAATATTAGTATGAATGTCTCGCAGAAGGAACGGAGCAAAGTGCTGAAGAGCCACTTCCTCGTTTATGAAACTCTTGTTCGCTCCTGAATCCAAGGTAGCTACCATTGGTTTTCTATTGACGATGACATGGAGTTGGATGCGGTCTTTCTTTAGGAGGAGGGGGTTACTGGGCTGAGGTCCTGGTCTGGTCCCTCCGTCTGGCCCAGATTGAGACGGAGGTTTGGCCCGTTTCCCGAACGACGGCAACATTCGATGGTACGTACAACACACGGGGCTTCGCGCATTCTCGTGCGAAGTGACCAGCTCCCGCACATTTGCGGCAAGCTGTACTGGTATCCACTAGTGCTTTGGAGAGTTGACATATAGCAGTCCCGTTTAGGCTAGAAGGCATATGATCCAAGGGCTTATTTTGAACGGCGTTGCTCCTTTTCCAAGAATGCACTGAGTCCTCGCTGCCTTGCTCCAATCGAATTGTCTCATAATTTACCACCAACTTGGTTAAGCCGTTGCTTTCGAGCGCGTATGCTATCCTCTAGTTTCTCAAAATAGCGTGGGGGTAGAAAGAACTCTAAGAATTCGGACTTGAAGTCGACCCATGTCATCTCCGGATAGCCGCTGGTTTGCCACCAGCTTTCGGCCCGTCCGGTAAATAGGATGGCTATCAGCGGAGGCAGTGTCTCCAGACTAAAACGGTAAGTCGCGGCTCGAGCCTCTATTGGCTCCTACCTTTAATAAACCGGGTAAGGTTGATTTAATAATGGGGGTAAACGTATATACCCAAATCTTAAAAGGAGGAATTACAAAGATTGATGGCCTGCTAGGTCAAAATACTCAATTTGGTTGGATCGTCTCGGGATGCACCGAATCAAATCAGAATAAATCTGTAGTGGCAACAACAATAGAGGTCACAGGTTTTAAACAAAATAACAAGAAAGGTAAATATCAAAATAAAAAAATTACAATGCAAAACAAACTCAACAACAAAACTCAGAAAATAAATTTATGGCCCCCGGCAGGACCTCACATTGGAGGTAAAGTAAAAACTGGGGAAGAAAAATTATATATCCCAGAGCCAGTACAAAATAAGAATATTCAGATGGCAATGGTTCAATTAAATAATGATAATTTAAAAAATAATGTAAAAATATATTCCGTATTAGAAAAAGAACAGGTATTGCAAAATAAAGGGACAACATTAAAACAGAACAACCGCTCAAAGTTCAGATATCAGCGAAATGTCAAAACAGTGGAGCAAAAGCCACATTTCAGATGGCAATGGTTGAATTAAATAATGATAATTTAAATAATAATGTCAAAATAGATTCAGTTAAAAAATTGTCCGAGTCTGTATTAGAAAAAGGGCAGGTATTGCAAACTAAAGGGACAGCATTTGAACAAAATAACCGCTCAAATTTCAGGTATTACCGAAATATCAAAACAGTGGAGCAAAAGCCACATTGGCTTAAACCGAAAGGTAGAAGTAGTAGTTCTTTAAAGTTTACACCATATAAAAAGGCTAGAAGTCAACACAGTAATACACATCAGGAGTGGGTAGATATCCCGAAACAGAAATTATAAAGCATTGGGCGATATTAGTAATTTGCCAAGTATAATATAAAATCCAGTAGAAGCCAATTTAGTAAGCCATACGGCAGAATAGGAAAGAATAGGATGTCAGTCCAACATGTAGCTTTTATGCTTCTCTAACAACAATCTTCTTAATAATGATAATATTAATAATAATAATTTGTTTAAGACAACTTAATAAAAATAGAAGAATCCAAATCGTCGCATTCGGCGGCCCTTTGCAGAATGTTTAAGATTAAACGTCGTGTTCATCTGAAATGGCTTCACCAAATCAGATGCACCAAGAAATATACAAGACGAAATAAAATCATAACACAAAAATAAGTCATAAAGATTCATATGACAATTATTGCTTAAAAACCAAACAAAACATGCATCCACACTCTGTGGAAAACACTTAAGATTACAACAGCGGCGCGTTATCAAGTGGCCAACGCTGAGCATGAAATATAAACAATTTTCAACCCCCGAAAACGTGGGTCATTAGAATAAGTATTTTTAAGAACAATTGTCGCCTCCTAGTGTTTAAGAGTTCATGTACACACAATACTTTTGTAAATAAAATCAGTTCATATTTTGAATTCAACGAATGAAGATTGGGTTATTTCCTCCTCTCCGGGAATCCCTATTCAGTAGACGTCATTTCCCAGCAAAATACCAACTCCTTGTGGACTGAAGAAGTTAGGGTCGGGCAACGGTAAGCTCTTCAGATGAGTCCACTCTTCAAACGGCAGTCGTTTGATTGGCATGCGCTTATTCACTAGACGTATTACTGACGCGAGCAGCTTGAATTTGTAAGGAAGCTCTGGCTGGGGTACAATTCTCAGTCCCAGAGTCCAGTCTACAGAACATTTATTTGATCTGGAGACCTTGATGAGTATTAGGATTGGGGACTGAGACCACATGAAAGGGGAAAAGGGAAGGGAAAGGAGTAGAAGGAGAGCCCAAGAGGAGTAGCAACGACTGATCTCGTCTGCCAAGCGAAGCCCGCTTGGCCAAGATCCGCTGCCTCTTCACATTGAGTGACTGAGCCTAGAGACCAGCAACTGACTTCGTCTGCAGGAGAATAACTCGTCCTGCCGAAGTCCGCTGGTCCTTCGTCTCCACTCAAAGAAATCTGGACAAGCTAGGACAGGGGCAGTGGTGAGACGTATCTTGAGTGCATCGAACGCCTGTTGTTCCAAAACCAACTCAAACCTTTTTTAACAAACTTGTGAGAGGTTGCACCGTGTCGGAGAAACTGGGTACGAACCGACGATACCAAGAGGCGATACCGAGACATCGAAGTAACTCCTTGTCATTGGTTGGTGGCTGAAGGTTACGGATAGCTGCTACCTTTTCAGGGTCGGTATGGATACCATCCTCGCTGACAACATAACCTAGAAATTGGATCCGTTTCTTGAAGAAACGACATTTGTCTCGGTTGATCCTTAAACTGGCTTCTCGTAGACGTCGAAAGACTTCAAGCAGGTGTGAGAGGTGTTCCTCGAGCGTCTTTCTGATTACGATAATATCGTCTAGGTACGCGAAGGCATGTGGTTCCATTTCGGTTCCAATCACACTATCCAAAGCCTTTTGGAACGTGGCGGATGCGGAATGTAAGCCGAAGGGCATGACTTTCCAATAGAATAACCCGCGTCCGGGCACTGTGAAGGCTGTGCACTCTCTATATTTGACCTCTAAGGGTATTTGCCAATATCCGCTCTTTAAATCTAGAGTAGAAATGTACTTTGCGTTCCTCAATTTCTCTAGGATATGGTGTATATGAGGCAAGGGGTATGCGTCACGCACTGACCAACACGATTGGTGCGCTGTGAGGTCTTTTGGATGGTTCAATACGGTCCTCCTTCAGCAGTGCGTCTACGGTTTCATTGGTAATTTGTTGTTGGGCCGGATTACGGGGATAATACCTCTGCTTCATGGGTCGATCGTGCTTCAATACAATGACATGTTGTGCTATTTGGGTAACGCCGTTGAGCCCGTCGAACTTAGTGATTTCCGCGTCAAGAACCGCTTGAAGTTCCGGCTCTAGTGTCTCCTGTTCCATACTGGATGATAGTTCTGGCTTTAAGTCCTCGTCACGGATCTCAGCTTCTACTGAGGCTAATCGGGCGTCCACCTCGGTTACCGGTTCCTTTTTGCTGCCGGGTCGGCGGAATGGGTTTTTACGGACAACGTCAGGTGTTGGAAGCGGCATAACTGAGCCTGCTTGACATACTGGTTGGTTGCTATGCTGAGAGTCAGAGGTATCCTTGGGCATAGCTGACGTTTCTGCAGGATCCAGTTGATATATATGAGCATCGGGCTGCGTGTGGTCATCCGCCACTAGTGATGGCTGAATTGTAGAATTGACTGGGCTGTGGGTCTTATCGAAAGGGGACAACTGCAACAGATAACCTCTACAACGTATTGAAGTTACTATGTTCCGAAGGAAATCCACTCCTAAAGAGGATCCATCATCGATGGCATCGCTAACAATGTCATATGTACGGTCTGTGCCCCGAGACTGATGGTTGCCCTAAGAGAACTTTTGATTGCTGCCCGAGTATTATCGGCAAGGTTAATATTAGTATGAATGTCTCGCAGAAGGAACGGAGCAAAGTGCTGAAGAGCCACTTCCTCGTTTATGAAACTCTTGTTCGCTCCTGAATCCAAGGTAGCTACCATTGGTTTTCTATTGACGATGACATGGAGTTGGATGCGGTCTTTCTTTAGGAGGAGGGGGTTACTGGGCTGAGGTCCTGGTCTGGTCCCTCCGTCTGGCCCAGATTGAGACGGAGGTTTGGCCCGTTTCCCGAACGACGGCAACATTCGATGGTACGTACAACACACGGGGCTTCGCGCATTCTCGTGCGAAGTGACCAGCTCCCGCACATTTGCGGCAAGCTGTACTGGTATCCACTAGTGCTTTGGAGAGTTGACATATAGCAGTCCCGTTTAGGCTGGAAGGCATATGATCCAAGGGCTTATTTTGAACGGCGTTGCTCCTTTTCCAAGAATGCACTGAGTCCTCGCTGCCTTGCTCCAATCGAATTGTCTCATAATTTACCACCAACTTGGTTAAGCCGTTGCTTTCGAGCGCGTATGCTATCCTCTAGTTTCTCAAAATAGCGTGGGGGTAGAAAGAACTCTAAGAATTCGGACTTGAAGTCGACCCATGTCATCTCCGGATAGCCGCTGGTTTGCCACCAGCTTTCGGCCCGTCCGGTAAATAGGATGGCTATCAGCGGAGGCAGTGTCTCCAGACTAAAACGGTAAGTCGCGGCTCGAGCCTCTATTGGCTCCTACCTTTAATAAACCGGGTAAGGTTGATTTAATAATGGGGGTAAACGTATATACCCAAATCTTAAAAGGAGGAATTACAAAGATTGATGGCCTGCTAGGTCAAAATACTCAATTTGGTTGGATCGTCTCGGGATGCACCGAATTAAATCAGAATAAATCTGTAGTGGCAACAACAATAGAGGTCACAGGTTTTAAACAAAATAACAAGAAAGGTAAATATCAAAATAAAAAATTACAATGCAAAACAAACTCAACAACAAAACTCAGAAAATAAATTTGTGGCCCCCGGCAGGACCTCACATTGGAGGTAAAGTAAAAACTGGGGAAGAAAAATTATATATCCCAGAGCCAGTACAAAATAAGAATATTCAGATGGCAATGGTTCAATTAAATAATGATAATTTAAAAAATAATGTAAAAATATATTCCGTATTAGAAAAAGAACAGGTATTGCAAAATAAAGGGACAACATTAAAACAGAACAACCGCTCAAAGTTCAGATATCAGCGAAATGTCAAAACAGTGGAGCAAAAGCCACATTTCAGATGGCAATGGTTGAATTAAATAATGATAATTTAAATAATAATGTCAAAATAGATTCAGTTAAAAAATTGTCCGAGTCTGTATTAGAAAAAGGGCAGGTATTGCAAACTAAAGGGACAGCATTTGAACAAAATAACCGCTCAAATTTCAGGTATTACCGAAATATCAAAACAGTGGAGCAAAAGCCACATTGGCTTAAACCGAAAGGTAGAAGTAGTAGTTCTTTAAAGTTTACACCATATAAAAAGGCTAGAAGTCAACACAGTAATACACATCAGGAGTGGGTAGATATCCCGAAACAGAAATTATAAAGCATTGGGCGATATTAGTAATTTGCCAAGTATAATATAAAATCCAGTAGAAGCCAATTTAGTAAGCCATACGGCAGAATAGGAAAGAATAGGATGTCAGTCCAACATGTAGCTTTTATGCTTCTCTAACAACAATCTTCTTAATAATGATAATATTAATAATAATAATTTGTTTAAGACAACTTAATAAAAATAGAAGAATCCAAATCGTCGCATTCGGCGGCCCTTTGCAGAATGTTTAAGATTAAACATCGTGTTCATCTGAAATGGCTTCACCAAATCAGAAGCACCAAGAAATATACAAAACGAAATAAAATCATAACACAAAAATAAGTCATAAAGATTCATATGACAATTATTGCTTAAAAACCAAACAAAACATGCATCCACACTCTGTGGAAAACACTTAAGATTACAACAGCGGCGCGTTATCAAGTGGCCAACGCTGAGCATGAAATATAAACAATTTTCAACCCCCGAAAACGTGGGTCATTAGAATAAGTATTTTTAAGAACAATTGTCGCCTCCTAGTGTTTAAGAGTTCATGTACACACAATACTTTTGTAAATAAAATCAGTTCATATTTTGAATTCAACGAATGAAGATTGGGTTATTTTCCTCCTCTCCGGGAATCCCTATTCAGTAGACGTCATTTCCCAGCAAAATACCAACTCCTTGTGGACTGAAGAAGTTAGGGTCGGGCAACGGTAAGCTCTTCAGATGAGTCCACTCTTCAAACGGCAGTCGTTTGATTGGCATGCGCTTATTCACTAGACGTATTACTGACGCGAGCAGCTTGAATTTGTAAGGAAGCTCTGGCTGGGGTACAATTCTCAGTCCCAGAGTCCAGTCTACAGAACATTTATTTGATCTGGAGACCTTGATGAGTATTAGGATTGGGGACTGAGACCACATGAAAGGGGAAAAGGGAAGGGAAAGGAGTAGAAGGAGAGCCCAAGAGGAGTAGAAACGACTGATCTCGTCTGCCAAGCGAAGCCCGCTTGGCCAAGATCCGCTGCCTCTTCACATTGAGTGACTGAGCCTAGAGACCAGCAACTGACTTCGTCTGCAGGAGAATAACTCGTCCTGCCGAAGTCCGCTGGTCCTTCGTCTCCACTCAAAGAAATCTGGACAAGCTAGGACAGGGGCAGTGGTGAGACGTATCTTGAGTGCATCGAACGCCTGTTGTTCCAAAACCAACTCAAACCTTTTTTAACAAACTTGTGAGAGGTTGCACCGTGTCGGAGAAACTGGGTACGAACCGACGATACCAAGAGGCGATACCGAGACATCGAAGTAACTCCTTGTCATTGGTTGGTGGCTGAAGGTTACGGATAACTGCTACCTTTTCAGGGTCGGTATGGATACCATCCTCGCTGACAACATAACCTAGAAATTGGATCCGTTTCTTGAAGAAACGACATTTGTCTCGGTTGATCCTTAAACTGGCTTCTCGTAGACGTCGAAAGACTTCAAGCAGGTGTGAGAGGTGTTCCTCGAGCGTCTTTCTGATTACGATAATATCGTCTAGGTACGCGAAGGCATGTGGTTCCATTTCGGTTCCAATCACACTATCCAAAGCCTTTTGGAACGTGGCGGATGCGGAATGTAAGCCGAAGGGCATGACTTTCCAATAGAATAACCCGCGTCCGGGCACTGTGAAGGCTGTGCACTCTCTATATTTGACCTCTAAGGGTATTTGCCAATATCCGCTCTTTAAATCTAGAGTAGAAATGTACTTTGCGTTCCTCAATTTCTCTAGGATATGGTGTATATGAGGCAAGGGGTATGCGTCACGCACTGACTGAGCGTGCAGTAGTCGAAAGTCTATACACATGCGAATATCACCAGTTCTCTTACCTACCAACACGATTGGTGCGCTGTGAGGTCTTTTGGATGGTTATTGAACCGTATTGCGGTCCTCCTTCAGCAGTGCGTCTACGGTTTCATTGGTAATTTGTTGTTGGGCCGGATTACGGGGATAATACCTCTGCTTCATGGGTCGATCGTGCTTCAATACAATGACATGTTGTGCTATTTGGGTAACGCCGTTGAGCCCGTCGAACTTAGTGATTTCCGCGTCAAGAACCGCTTGAAGTTCCGGCTCTAGTGTCTCCTGTTCCATACTGGATGATAGTTCTGGCTTTAAGTCCTCGTCACGGATCTCAGCTTCTACTGAGGCTAATCGGGCGTCCACCTCGGTTACCGGTTCCTTTTTGCTGCCGGGTCGGCGGAATGGGTTTTTACGGACAACGTCAGGTGTTGGAAGCGGCAACTGAGCCTGCTTGACATACTGGTTGGTTGCTATGCTGAGAGTCAGAGGTATCCTTGGGCATAGCTGACGTTTCTGCAGGATCCAGTTGATATATATGAGCATCGGGCTGCGTGTGGTCATCCGCCACTAGTGATGGCTGAATTGTAGAATTGACTGGGCTGTGGGTCTTATCGAAAGGGGACAACTGCAACAGATAACCTCTACAACGTATTGAAGTTACTATGTTCCGAAGGAAATCCACTCCTAAAGAGGATCCATCATCGATGGCATCGCTAACAATGTCATATGTACGGTCTGTGCCCCGAGACTGATGGTTGCCCTAAGAGAACTTTTGATTGCTGCCCGAGTATTATCGGCAAGGTTAATATTAGTATGAATGTCTCGCAGAAGGAACGGAGCAAAGTGCTGAAGAGCCACTTCCTCGTTTATGAAACTCTTGTTCGCTCCTGAATCCAAGGTAGCTACCATTGGTTTTCTATTGACGATGACATGGAGTTGGATGCGGTCTTTCTTTAGGAGGAGGGGGTTACTGGGCTGAGGTCCTGGTCTGGTCCCTCCGTCTGGCCCAGATTGAGACGGAGGTTTGGCCCGTTTCCCGAACGACGGCAACATTCGATGGTACGTACAACACACGGGGCTTCGCGCATTCTCGTGCGAAGTGACCAGCTCCCGCACATTTGCGGCAAGCTGTACTGGTATCCACTAGTGCTTTGGAGAGTTGACATATAGCAGTCCCGTTTAGGCTGGAAGGCATATGATCCAAGGGCTTATTTTGAACGGCGTTGCTCCTTTTCCAAGAATGCACTGAGTCCTCGCTGCCTTGCTCCAATCGAATTGTCTCATAATTTACCACCAACTTGGTTAAGCCGTTGCTTTCGAGCGCGTATGCTATCCTCTAGTTTCTCAAAATAGCGTGGGGGTAGAAAGAACTCTAAGAATTCGGACTTGAAGTCGACCCATGTCATCTCCGGATAGCCGCTGGTTTGCCACCAGCTTTCGGCCCGTCCGGTAAATAGGATGGCTATCAGCGGAGGCAGTGTCTCCAGACTAAAACGGTAAGTCGCGGCTCGAGCCTCTATTGGCTCTATGAAAAAGATAGGGTCGGTAGATCCGCTAAAGGCAATTCCCCATTTAGTTATACGTTCCACGATCGAGGCATAGCTCCCAGTAGTACGGCCTACCATAGATTCATGGACTCGACTCCGCTCACTGGGCTCGATGTTAATCTTTGAACCAGGCATGCCGAAAGGTGTCGGAGAACCGGAACGAGAACAAGAATGCGATTCAGAACGATAGTTGGTGTCTTGTGGCACCGGTAGTTGAGAAATAATTCCTTCGAGAGTAAGCGACGGTGCTCTGTACTGTGGCTTTACATCTAATTTCTTGTCCCCGGCACTAAATTGGGCTTCGATTTCTGCGAGTCGACTCAATACCTCAGGATGATGATCCTCCCTTGAGGTGAACTCACGGAACCGATTTCTTAGGTCTTCCACTATTCCACCAGTGTCTAATCCGAATTCGTCACAAAGGA
Source organism: Drosophila willistoni (assembly GCF_018902025.1). NCBI lineage: Eukaryota > Metazoa > Arthropoda > Insecta > Diptera > Drosophilidae > Drosophila > Drosophila willistoni. The sequence continues at coordinate 49,847 of NW_025814436.1, forward strand.
CTTCCAACTCGGCTTTGAGACGATGATTTATCCGATAAGCGATAAGTAGCCAAAAGATTTCGAAGTTTGACCAGTGGGCTACGCGATTTTATGTAAAGAAGGTTACGGTAAACCGATAGTCTATGATATGGATGTGCAAGTTGACCAATGCATATATATATTTTATTTAATTTTTAATAAATTCTGCAAGGGAGGGGTCAGAAAATATAAAAATGTATATATGTTTGTTAAAAGAAGATTAAGTAACGGTGACGCGTAAAGGAGAATTATCGCCGCCGGGGAAACTTACGAGGTGGTTTTTTTGGTTTAAATATTTTGCAATGGTTCAAATATATATAAGAAAGATCTTGCCTGTTGGTAGAATTCGATCCAGTTTGTTTAATTGAAAAAGGTAAATCCTTGAATGTAGGATATAGTTATTGGAGACGGTGTAGCTCCTCCCTCGATGTTGTCCAAAGAAAATAAACGTTTACTTCGATTACTGTTTAGAATATCCTTGAGAAAATAGTGGTCCTTGCTGCCGAATTTCCTGATGTCCATTGCATTAATCTCCGTTGTGTCCTTGAAGCTTAGTTCAGCTTGGCGACGAATGTCCTTGTTGATCCTTGTCCAGTTGTTAATCCTTGTATTGGTGAGTAGTCCTGTTAATGATCCTTGTCCAGTTGCTATCCTTCCGGATTGAAGCAATTTTTTTCCCTCGATGTTTTCTTGTTGAGTTCCAAACACTTACTGCCTTTGCCAGTGCATAGGCTTGGTTTTAAATGGTCCCTTGTGCGTCACTCTTCTGTCTCTTTTCCTGCTGTTACTTCTGCTGCTGTTATGGGTGAGAGTGGTGGATTTTTAGGTTACCCATGCCCAAGTCCCGTTTAACTCATAATGCGGTAGGTTACAACCTTACTAATGGCTCTCTAGACTCGTTCTATCTGCTTCTGGCAACTTTAGCTATTTTCTCTTCTGTTGTAAAAAAAAACCCATTTTTTTTTTTAATCAAACTAATTTCCATATGCGACTCTGTCGATGGCTCCGTTGGTGACTCTATGGCTAGCTCTGTCGGTAACTCAGTAGCTGACTCCATTAATAATTTTCTCTGAAATATTCTGTTGGTGAGATTATTAATCCTGTCGAAAACTCTGTTGATGACTCTGCCGATCATTCTGTAGAAATCCTGCCGGAGACTCTGCCGATATTCTTACTTAGCGTGACTTGGCTTTGCGCGTGTTATATCTATATATTATTACTCTTATTTTTTTTCCAACTGATTTCCAGATGTGACTCTGTCGATGGTTTCATTGGTGACTCTATTGTTAGCTCTGTCGGAAACTCAGTAGCTGACTTTATTAATAATTCTCTCTGGAATACGCTGTTGATGAGATTATTAATCCTGTCGAAAACTCTGTTGATGACTCTGCTGATAATTCTGTCGCAACCCTACCGGAGACTGCCGATTTTCTCACCTAGCATGGCATGCTGGTGTGCATGTTATATATATATTTATTTATTATTATTATTTTTTTTTTTTTTAAATTCCCGTTTCTTTCGCAACATACAAAAAAAAATAATCATACAAGTTGGCACCAAAAACATATGGTTCTCTTTTGCTCATGTGTGTGGTAAACTAGGTGATATACCCATGCATACCCTTCCATACATATACCCATACGAAAGTGTCCAATGTCTATGAGTCGCCTCTTCACGCATATGTACGTCACGAATGAACCAGAGATTCCTCTGCCCTGGATAAAATGTGTTACGTCACACACTGACACTCTCAGGCTAATCTCTACAATTCGGATCGTGAACGCACACATACACAAGAGTCAGCGACACTCATACACACTCACGCGATCGGATGCGGCATCACGCATGTGAGAGCCAATGCACACGAGCATCATCGTTTTTTTTCACACACACACGCGCATTTTGAAAACTCTTTTCTATTTCTTTTTTTTCATAATAAAAAAACGCTAAAACGAAACCCGACGAGCGACAGTACTTACAAATCAGTGTGAATGAAGGAATGACAAAAAAAAACGGTTAAACCAAAGCTGTGGGTAAGAGTGATAGGGGGTCATAAAGAGCGCCGGGCATACGGGGTCCCGACCTAATATGATGTAAGCTGGACTGAATCCGGTGGTGTCGTTGACGCTTGTGTTATTTCTGGAAGCCATTGATCCCAAGTGTTTTGCCCATTCTCCAGGTATTGTGCGGTTCGATTTGCGCGCTCTGTAGGATTCTGCTGTGGAGAATAAGGGGCGGTATGCTGGAGTACAATTCCGGGCGTTCTGCCGAATCGAAATGCCTTCTCCAAAGCGGCTGAAGTGGCCTTACGAAGTGGTACCATCTTGACCCATTTACTATATAAATCCAAGAAAACTAGTAACATCGTATTACCTTGCTTAGAACGCGGCAAAGGCCCGATAAAGTCAGTACACACGGTATCGAACGACTCCGCGACTTGACGGGTTGGCCCGCTGGTTTCATTTGCGCCGGATTAAACTGCGAGCAGACGAGACAGCATCTAAAAAGGCCAGGCCAAAAGTATCTTTGGGTCACTAGCAAAGTGGTTTTCCTGATTCCCAAGTGGCCAGCCGTCACCACACTGTGGACATTCCTTTAGAACTTGGTCTCGAAATTCTAGGGGAACGCATAGTTTCCAAGGTGTAGAATCGTGGTCATCGGGGTGGGGGTCTCGTCTGCGATAAATCTGGGAAATCCGCACGGTGTTCCGTGACGTGCTGCCGCATCTTTAGCCACCATTTGCACTCCGGTTCTACTAGTTGTGCCCAGTGGAGCACATCCAAAGGTTGTCGCGATAAGGCATCGGCAATCACGTTCAGCTTACCTCGTCTATAATGTATCTCGAACTCGTGTTGTTGTAACTCCAGCGCCCATCTGGCCACACGCCCCGTGGGATTTTCTATCGAGTTTAGCCATTTGAGAGCCAAATGGTCAGTGATCATGTCGAAGCAATAGCCTTACAAATAGCAACGATATTTCCTGATGGCCCAGACTATTGCTAGGCACTGAGAAAGAATTTTCTCAGTAGTCGAGTAGTTTTCTTCCCCCTTAAAGAGACGTCGACTAGCGTAAGCAATGACTCTTTCTGCACCGTCGATACTCTGAGTGAGCATTGCGCCGAGGCCAATATCACTGGCATCAGTCTGTAAGCAAAACTTTACAGCGAAATCTGGACAAGCTAGGAAAGGGGCAGTAGTGAGACGTGTCTTGAGTGCATCGAACGCCTGTTGTTCCAAAACCAACTCAAACCTTTCTTTAACAAACTTGTGAGAGGTTGCACCGTGTCGGAGAAACTGGGTACGAACCGACGATACCAAGAGGCGATACCGAGACATCGACGTAACTCCTTGACATTGGTTGGTGGCTGAAGGTTACGGATAGCTGCTACCTTTTCAGGGTCGGTATGGATACCATCCTCGCTGACAACATAACCTAGAAATTGGATCCGTTTCTTGAAGAAACGACATTTGTCTCGGTTGATCCTTAAACTGGCTTCTCGTAGACGTCGAAAGACTTCAAGGTGTGAGAGGTGTTCCTCGAGCGTCTTTCTGATTACGTATAATATCGTCACGCGAAGGCATGTGGTTCCATTTCGGGTCCAATCACACTATCCAAAGCCCTCTGGAACGTGGCGGATGCGGAATGTAAGCCGAAGGGCATGGCTTTCCAATGGAATAACCCGCGTCCGGGCACTGTAAAGGCTGTGCACTCTCTACTTTTGACATCTAAGGGTATTTGCCAATATCCGCTCTTTAATTCTAGAGTAGAAATGTACTTTTCGTTCCTCAATTTCTCTAGGATATGGTGTATATGAGGCAAGGGGTATCCGTCACGCACTGACTGAGCGTGCAGTTGTCGAAAGTCTATACACATGCGAGTATCACCAGTTTTCTTACCTACCAACACGATTGGTGCGCTGTGAAGGCTTTTGGATGGTTCAATACGGTCCTCCTTCAGCAGTGCGTCTACGGTTTCATTGGTAATTTGTTGTTGGGCCGGATTACGGGGATAATACCTCTGCTTCATGGGTCGATCGTGCTTCAATACAATGACATGTTGTGCTATTTGGGTAACGCCGTTGAGCCCGTCGAACTTAGTGATTTCCGCGTCAAGAACCGCTTGACGTTCCGGCTCTAGTGTCTCCTGTTCCATACTGGATGATTCTTCTGGCTTTAAGTCCTCGTCACGGATCTCAGCTTCTACTGAGGCTAATCGGGCGTCCACCTCGGTTACCGGTTCCTTTTGCTGCCGTGTCGGCGGAATGGGTTTTTACGGACAACGTCAGGTGTTGGAAGCGGCAAAACTGAGCCTGCTTGACATACTGGTTGGTTGAAATGCTGAGAGTCAGAGGTATCCTTGGGCATAGCGGACGTTTCTGCAGGATCCAGTTGATATATATGAGCATCAGGCTGCGTGTGGTCATCCGCCACTAGTGATGGCTGAATTGTAGAATTGACTGGGCTGTGGGTCTTATCAAAAGGGGGCAACTGCAACAGATAACCTCCACAACGTATAGAAGTTCCTATGTTCCGAAGGAAATCCACTCCTAAAGAGGATCCATCATCGATGGCATCGCTAACAATGTCATATGTACGGTCTGTGCCTCGAGACTGATGGTTGCCATAAGAGAACTTTTGATTGCTGCCCGAGTGTTATCGGCAAGGTTAATATTAGTATGAATGTCCGGTCAATAGGATGGCTATTATCGGAGGCAGTGTCTCCAGACTAAAACGGTAAGTCGCGGCTCGAGCCTCTATTTGCTCTATGAAATAGATAGGGTCGGTAGATCCGCTAAAGGCAATTCCCCATTTAGTTATACGTTCCACGATCGAGGCATAGCTCCCAGTAGTACGGCCTACCATAGATTCATGGACTCGACTCCGCTCACTGGGCTCAATGTTAATCTTTGTGCCAGGCATGCCGAAAGGTGTCGGAGAACCGGAACGAGAACCAGAATGCGATTCAGAACGATAGTTGGTGTCTTGTGGCACCGGTAGTTGAGAAATAATTCCTTCGAGAGTAAGCGACGGTGCTCTGTACTGTGGCTTTACATCTAATTTCTTGTCCCCGGCACTAAATTGGGCTTCGATTTCTGCGAGTCGACTCAATTCCTCAGGATGATGATCCCCCTTGAAGTGAACTCACGTAACCGATTTCTTAGGTCTTCCACTATTCCACCGGTGTCTAATCCGAATTTGTCACAAAGGACTTCCAACTCGGCTTTGAGACGATGATTTATCCAATGAACGCCCATTGCTTGTGTGTAAGTAAAGACTCGGAGTCGTAATATAAGCGATAAGTAGCCAAAAGATTTCGAAGTTCGACCAGTGGGCTACGCGATTTTATGTAAAGAAGGTTACGGTAAACCGATAGTCTATGATATGGATGTGCAAGTTGACCAATGCATATATATATTTTATTTAATTTTTAATAAATTCTGCAAGGGAGGGGTCAGAAAATATAAAAATGTATATATGTTTGTTAAAAGAAGAGTAAGTAACGGTGACGCGTAAAGGAGAATTATCGCCGCCGGGGAAACTTTCGAGGTGGTTTTTTTGGTTTAAATATTTTGCAATGGTTCAAATATATATAAGAAAGATCTTGCCTGTTGGTAGAATTCGATCCAGTTTGTTTAATTGAAAAGGTAAATCCTTGAATGTAGGACATAGTTATTGGAGACGGTGTAGCTCCTCCCTCGATGTTGTCCAAAGAAAATAAACGTTTACTTCGATTACTGTTTAGAATATCCTTGAGAAAATAGTGGTCCTTGCTGCCGAATTTCCTGATGTCCATTGCATTAATCTCCGTTGTGTCCTTGAAGCTTAGTTCAGCTTGGCGACGAATGTCCTTGTTGATCCTTGTCCAGTTGTTAATCCTTGTATTGGTGAGTAGTCCTGTTAATGATCCTTGTCCAGTTACTATCCTTCCGGATTGAAGCAATTTTTTTCCCTCGATGTTTTCTTGTTGAGTTCCAAACACTGACTGCCTTTGCCAGTGCATAGGCTTGGTTTTAAATGGTCCCTTGTGCGTCACTCTTCTGTCTCTTTTCCTGCTGTTACTTCTGCTGCTGTTATGGGTGAGAGTGGTGGATTTTTAGGTTACCCATACCCAAGTCCCGTTTAACTCATAATGCGGTAGGTTACAACCTTACTAATGGCTCTCTAGACTCGTTCTATCTGCTTCTGGCAACTTTAGCTATTTTCTCTTCTGTTGTAAAAAAAAACCCTTTTTTTTTTTAATCAAACTAATTTCCATATGCGACTCTGTCGATGGCTCCGTTGGTGACTCTATGGCTAGCTCTGTCGGTAACTCAGTAGCTGACTCCATTAATAATTTTCTCTGAAATATTCTGTTGGTGAGATTATTAATCCTGTCGAAAACTCTGTTGATGACTCTGCCGATCATTCTGTAGAAATCCTGCCGGAGACTCTGCCGATATTCTTACTTAGCGTGACTTGGCTTTGCGCGTGTTATATCTATATATTATTACTCTTATTTTTTTTCCAACTGATTTCCAGATGTGACTCTGTCGATGGTTTCATTGGTGACTCTATTGTTAGCTCTGTCGGAAACTCAGTAGCTGACTTCATTAATAATTCTCTCTGGAATACGCTGTTGATGAGATTATTAATCCTGTCGAAAACTCTGTTGATGACTCTGCTGATAATTCTGTCGCAACCCTACCGGAGACTCTGCCGATTTTCTCACCTAGCAATGTCTATGAGTCGCCTCTTCACGCATATGTACGTCACGAATGAACCTGGATGAAATGTGTGACGTCACACACTGACACTCTCAGGCTAATCTCTACAATTCGGATCTTAAACGCACACATACACAAGAGTCAGCGACACTCATACACACTCACGCGATCGGATGCGGCATCACGCGAGAGCCAATGCACACGAGCATCATCGTTTTTTTCACACACACACGCGCATTTTGAAAACTCTTTTCTCTTTCTTTTTTTTTCATAATAAAAAAAACGCTTAAACCAAACCCGACGCGCGACTGTACTTGCAAATCAGTGTGAATGAAGGAATGACAAAAAAAAACGGTTGAACCAAAGCTGTGGGTAAGAGTGAGGACAAATGGCAAGAGAATGCTCGTAGCTCACACACACGCCCCGAATCAAACGGTGAATTGGCTATTCTCATTCTTACTGGCCGCTCGTGTGTCCCTGTCTCTTTCTCCCATGTAACTGTCGCTTGCACAGAAAACTAAAAGCGCGTGGCACAATTGCAACCTATATGCGACCTTTAAATACCCTATCCACAAATATACGTATATAGTTATATATATATAAAAAACGTTTAATTCTGAGTTGACCCCGATATATATATTGATGAATATGTATACATATATATATATATATTTTATTATTTCCCTCATAATACTCATCAAGGTCTTTGCTCGGGCGCCATCTGTAAGGAAGCTCTGGCGGGGTACAATTCTCAGTCCCAGAGTCCCGTCTACAGAACATATTTGATCTGGATACCTTGATGAGTATTAGGATAGGGGACTGAGACCACATGAAGGGGAGAAAAGGGAAGGGAAAGGTGTAGGAGGAGAGTCCAAGAGGAGTAGCAACGACTGATCTCGTCTGCCAAGCGAAGCCCGCTTGGCCAAGATCCGTTGCCTCTTGGACTGGGAAAGGGAAGCGTGAAAGGAAATGTAAGTGTGGTTATTGGAAAGGGATGGCGAAGGGGACTGCAACGACTGATCTCGTCTGCCAGCGAAGCCCGCTTGGCCAAGATCCGTTCCCTCCTCCCTGAGTGACTGAGCCTAGAGACCAGCGACTGACTTCGTCTGCAGGAGACTAACTCATGCTGCCGAAGTCCGCTGATCCTTTGGCTCCATTCAAATAGTTAAGTGGTCAAGGAAAAGGGAAGGGAAAGGGTATACACAGATTCGGTGACGACTAAAAAGAAATAATGCCGGGGGTTAAACGATCATAGTATAGAGTTTGTTAATAATTAATAATTCCTAAACATCTTTTTCAATTTGGGTCACTACCGCACTCAAGCAAAATAAGGGGGGAACTTTGGGCATGGGCTCACCTGCTAATCCTGGATTTCTCTCGATGGTTGCCTAAGGTAATATGTCTTTGTGTTCTGCTGCTGGTTGCTCACTTTTTAACTATTCAGTCTCGTGGTTACTGGCGAAGTGATTTTCTCCTAATTCTAACTCTCTGTCGAAACCCACCCTTGCTCTGCCTACTTATGTCCTAACGGTGAAAACATACGATGCGTCTTCTGCTATTTCCTCATGGTCTCTTTAGCGTCGGCATGCAGCGCAGCGTCCGTTGTCGGGAGGTTGTTCTCTCCGCAACGCGTCGACGCTGCAGCCGCATCAAGACGGTAGCTAGAAAGAGAGGGAGCCGTCGATCGTAAGTATTGACTATTAGAAAAAAGAACTACAGTTAGTTTTCATGTTGGGATATTTAATGTGCCCTCCATGGGCGTATGAAAAATAGAAGTAAAAATGAAGAGGGGCCCTACATGGGCGTAGTTTAAATTGCAATGATAATGTGACTCGTCACACGGTGTCCTTATTTCGAACGGACGAAATGGATCGTGGCGTGGCACAACGGCCACATATATGCGGCCTTTAAATACCCTAACCACAAATATACGTGTATGTATATAAAAAAAAAAATGTTTAATTCTGAGTTGACTCCGATATATATAGATGAATATTCATACAGGTAAAAATTTTCACTCTTGTGTGGACTCGTATATTTATATATATATGTATCTATATATATATATACATATATATTAATGTACAAACATATATATATATATTTTAATATTTTCCTCATAATACTCATCAAGGTCCCTGCTCGGGCGCCATCTGTAAGGAAGCTCTGGCTGGGGTACAATTCTCAGTCCCAGAGTCCAGTCTACAGAACATTTATTTGATCAGGAGACCTTGATGAGTATTAGGATTGGGGACTGAGACCACATGAAAGGGGAGAAGGGAAGGGAAAGGAGTAGAAGGAGAGTCCAAGAGGAGTAGCAACGACTGATCTCGACTGCCAAGCGAAGCCCGCTTGGCCAAGATCCGTTGCCTCTTGGTCGGGAAAGGGAAGCGGGAAAGGGAATGCTAGTGTGGTTATGGGAAAGGGATGGTGAAGAGGAACTGCAACGACTTATCTCGTCTGCCAAGCGAAGCCCGCTTGGCCAAGATCCGCTGCCTCTTCACCTTGAGTGACTGAGCCTAGAGACCAGCGACTGACTTCGTCTGCAGGAGAATAACTCATCCTGCCGAAGTCCGCTGGTCCTTCGGCTCCACTCAAAATGGTTAAGTCGCCAAGGAGAAGGGAAGGGATAGGGTATACATAGATTCAGTGCCGAATAAAGAAATAATGCCGGGTGGGTTAAATGATCATATTATAACGTTTTATTAATAATTAATTAATCCTAAATATATTTTGAAATCTAGGTCCCTACCGCACTCAAGCAAAAATCAAGCAGCACTTTGGTCATGGGCTCGCCTGTTAATCCTGAAGGATCTCTTTAGGGTACTATGTCCTTTGTCTTCTGCTACACTTGGTTACACTTGATTTCTCACTGAGACTTTTTCACTGGGCAACTGATTACTCTCGTGGCTACTGGCGAAGTGATTTTCTCCTCATTCTAATTCGGTGTCGAAACCCACCCTTGATCTGTCTACTTATGTCCTAACGGTGAAAACATTCGATGCGTCTTGTGCTTTGGCACGCGTCACGATCGCCGTCTCTCTCTCTCACTTTCAATTTTCTCATGGATTCTTTGGCGGCGGCATGCAGCGCAGCGTCCGCTGTCTGGAGGTTGTTCTCTCCGCAACGCGTCGACGCTGCAGCCGCATCAAGACGGTAGCTAGAAAGAGAGGCAGGCGTCGATAGTAAGTATTGACTGTTGGGATAACTCCCCTCCTTAGTGTGCCAAGCGACCTCTCGCATCCTGAATTGGCTACATGGAGTAGTGTATGATGCCGTCATTGACATTTTTCACAAGTTACCGCACTGTCACATGCATCTATTCGATGATTTGGTCTAAGGCATCTAAAACACAGTCGATGCTTCACTACACATGCCTTTTCGTTCCGATAGCCTCATCTCCTGGAATATCCTACATACTCCGACAAGGTGTGCATCCCCTTGACACACAATGCAAAGGTCTGTCTCTCGAGTAACAAATGAAGCCTTTGTGTAGTTCTGGTTAACTCGTAACCCATGTACACCTGGCTTTGCATTCCGATGTCTATCCCGTGATAGAGTTCCCTCGATATTACTTGCTGACGCCGTAATCATTGTTCTGTACTGTGTTTCAAGATACTGACTGAGCTCCTCACACCATTCTTCTCCAATGAATTCACACATGAGCGGGAAGTTTGCACAAATCTTCTCAAACTTTCCGCATCTCCATATTTTATTGGTAATTGCTGATCGAACACATCCATGTAGTAATGTAAAAATAACACTCGTTTGTTATCATACAAATTCATCAACATTCTCCAAGCCACTTCATAGTTCGCCGCTATAAGCGTTAGACGTTCAATATCCTTAGCTGCGTCTCCAACCAATGAATCCTTCAAATATTGACCGCTCCCAATCCACTCTTAATTGATTCGGTAATCTCTTCATCATGTAGAACACTAAAATTTCTGACTGTAGTCGCACATCCACACCAGTCTTCTCCAATGAATTCACACATGAGCGGGAAGTTTGCACAAATCTTCTCAAACTTTCCGCATCTCCATATTTTATTGGTAAAAATAACACTCGTTTGTTGTCATACAAATTCATCAACATTCTCCAAGCCACTTCATAGTTCGCCGCTATAAGCGTTAGATGTTCAATATCCTTAGCTACGTCTCCAACCAATGAATCCTTCAAATAATGAAAAAGAAGTAAGTCCGTCAGCTTGTCGCAGTGGTGTACTCTTGTTAAAAACACCTCTTTAAACGCCGGCTACTCAATAAATTTCCCGCTGAAGGTAGGCAGTTTAACTGTTGGGAGTTTCACTTCCTCCAGACATGGTCCCATTTGTTCATGCACCGTCTGAAGCAACAAAGACTCATCAAATGCAGTCGACGCCGGGTTTCTCCGATCCTTATGTCTCTGCAACTCATTTCGAATCTCAGCTACTCCCATTATGTAGGTTTCTTCGAAACAGTCTCTGATGTCTTTGTCAAAATATCTGCCCTTTATCTCTCCGCATTATCTCGTTCTTGCACCAGTTGGTGATGATTGCGCTAAAAATCTGCGTGAAGGTGGGCCATCGAGTCCAATCTGGCTTCCAGATGTCTATCGGTATGTCCCGCCTCATCCGATTTATACCGCGCCAATGACTTCTCCAGCGAAGTGAGCAAAGTGATTTGCTCCATAGCCAACGGTAACAGTTTTTCAGCATAATGAACACCTACCCAAACACATCAACGTTAAATTGTACTCACCCGAATCAGTCTATCCACTGGCAATCACACTCTAAATCCAATCGCGAAGATCATTCCTCCCGGGTTTCGGCACCAAAAATATGTTGGCTAACGGCTGCGCCCTTGCGGAGCCCCAAACTGCTCGCTTTATATCATGCGGCCTTCGGATGATTTCCACCGAGGCGGCTTTGAGGCACTTGCCATTTGGAATGAATGAGATGACCAGGTTGACTTCAATCCAGTTGCTTTATTTTCTTAACCTAAAACTAAAGTACAATTGTCGGCGGGCACAGAAGGTGCAACCGCATCGACCGAGATTAATTTTAAGAGTATAATTCAGGTACAGCAAACCACGCTGTCTTTTACAAAATTCAATGTTCTGGAAATTTCCATAGAAGAAATAAGAAAGAAAAGAATTGAAGTAACGGATCTCCAAGTTTGTCACTTCAAAGTAACTTGCGCTGTTCTTGGTCTATCTCTCTCTCTCTCTTCGTTCGTTTTCTTTTTTTAGCAAAGAGAGTCCAGCTTCAGTTGGAGCCCAAACATGTGGAAAACAATTAAAATATGAACTTTTCTAAAATTGTTAGTAACTAAGACCTGTCTTTAAGTAAGAATTTAGTCATAATAAATATTATATTACTATCACTATGATCACTATGATTGATGAAATCCCGATTTAAGCTCTAATGTTCTAAAAGACTGGAATATTTGGAATAATGTACTTGTCGTCTGTAGTATTTTGATTTAGTTTCCTAAAGTCAATTACTAGCCTCTTTTTATAGAAGCCGTGTGGGAGTGGGTAGAGTTTAGTAGCGCATCGGAACTGCTTCTTGAGCACATTCGCTGACGCTGCTTCGTGTCATTATTGTTTTATTAGTGAGGAGGGTCAAGGTTTTTTTTACCTTGTCCTAGTATTGAGACAGCGACGGCTGCCCCTGTCATAGGGTTCGCAGTTTTTCCTGAATAACGCAAAAGGGTCAATAGCTCATTTGCGAATGAAGCTGCGGAGCGCCATAAAATATACTCGCTTTGATTGCCACCAAAATCTGGCAATCAAACCACTCTATTCCTGGGATGATTTCGGCCTCCCTGTATTCCTCCACCTTCGACCTTCGGTGCTACTGGTTTTAAATTTTCTAATTGTGTCCTTAAAGGCTCTATTTCGTGGTTTAACTGTTATGTAAAAGTAAGCTGCATCTGTGGAGCTTGGTGACCAAGCGCAGTCAAGCGCAAGTTGTTGGCATTTTGTACATTTCTTTCACTTGCTCAATTTTGCTTCCTAAAACCTATAGTAACTCCTCGTCATTACTATCGCCATTTTTCATATAATCCCTCCACATGAACAGACGGGAACAAATATTGTTTAATAGTGTAAATTGGTGCAAAAATTAGTTTTGGAATTAATTAAAACAGAGAAAGTTCACCTAAACGTTTTAGTGTGGTGATGGTATGGAAACGCTGTAAGGCCAGACCTACTCCCGAAGCAGCTAATCGACGAGGTGGCAATGATAGGGAAGACGAGGTGGCAAGTCAGAGTTGAAAACCAGGGGTCTAGAGAAAACGACGAATGACGTGTGTGTAAATGAATCAATACATAATTTGTCAAAACCCATTGTTCCTTTAATAATTACCTAATTTAATAAATCTCACAACCTCCTTAGGCTCAACCTACCTTAATCGAAGAAATATATGACGGTTCAACCTAACTAAAAAATATGAAGTCTCAAGCTAAATGATGTGAAAAATAGTGAGAAGTGCTATAACGACGAATGAGATGGACAAATTTATGTAAAAGTGCTTTTCTTTAATTAAAGTGAGACCTGAAAGAGAAAAAACAAGGGTGTTTTAACGCGGTTCCAAGAATTTGTCAAACGTTTAACATTTCGACAAACTGTGAAATAAAATACACACATACACTCACATATACGAGTGACGCTACCAATACAGACATACAAAAGCAAACATGGCAAATAAATGAAAAACTACGTACCGAAAAGAGACAGAACATTGGATTGCTTTACAAATATGTATTCGAAAGGGATGGAGACAGAAATAACAGAAAACGGTTACCCGAATTTCAAGGTTACGAATACGAAAGAACAGAAAAAGAGTATGCAATTAAAATGTCATATATTGCCGATGAACTTTCTGATTATGACCAAGCTGTAATGTGTGATATGCTACATTTACACCATAATGAGAGCGAAATGCTGTGGAGGTGCCTTGATTAAAACTTGTAGCTCAAAAAAAAAAAAAAGAAAGAAACAAAAGAAGGCCGAATTTAAATGACCCGCAAATGCACTGCTTGATTGCAAAAAGAAAGTTCACCACAGTGGTACATGTCTTTTTCCCATTATGCTAATAGCGGATAAAGTCACTTTCATAATTGACTTCGGGTCCAAACGAAGATCAAAGCTAGGCCTAGAGCATAGGCGAACTATCTTGATAAACTCTTTTCAAATTGGCAACCGAGGGAAATAGTCCTTTGCAGGAAGTGGAAAAAATTAATATTTCATTTTTTTTTGTGGTTAAAATAACACAAGTAAATTTTAAATCCGAATAAATACAAGCCGTCCTTCATGGACTTGAATCGGTGATAAAAAGAAACCAATTATGTTGGTGTTCTCTATTTCAAGATATACTTCTTAAGTGCTAATTTTTCTTTGATTGAATAAAATTTGGTAATTTTGCAAATAAAATTTTTACAAAGATTTGGTATCGATGATTTTCAAAGCCGGAATTCCAAGATATTCAGCGAAGAAGTTATTCACCAAAGGGGACGAAGCAATTACATATGCGACCAACTGATCAGTCAAATTTCGTTTCGTTGAAGCCAGATGAAGAATGTTGAAAACGAGTGAAAACGAAGAGTGTTAAATACTTTTTTTTTGTTTAAATCTATGTAAAGTTATATAATCGAAAGTTAGAACAAGTGCATGAGAGGTTTTTGTACAAGTAATAATTGGTAATAAGAAAGACAAAGCAGAGGGAGTGAAGCAAGTGAAAAAAAGGGAAAACAAATTTACAAAGAAGAAAACGCAAAGCAAAATTTTGACCCACATTGTGCAAAAAAGTGAAGGCATAAAAAAATTAACAAAATTTAAGCAGATCAAAAGGAAAAGAATAAAATCTAATGAAAAATTGAAAGGTAAAAAAAAAAAAATCTATAACAAACAAAATGTAAAATGTGAAAACAAAGAAGAAAAGAAAAGATAAATTTAAAAAAAGCAAGCATGAGCAATTGCTTTACAAGACTTAGTACAAGTAATAATTGGTAATAAGAAAGACAAAGCAGAGGGAGTGAAGCAAGTGAAAAAAAGGGAAAACAAATTTACAAAGAAGAAAACGCAAAGCAAAATTTTGACCCACATTGTGCAAAAAAGTGAAGGCATAAAAAAATTAACAAAATTTAAGCAGATTAAAAGGAAAAGAATAAAATCTAATGAAAAATTGAAAGGTAAAAAAAAAAAAATCTATAACAAACAAAATGTAAAATGTGAAAACAAAGAAGAAAAGAAAAGATAAATTTAAAAAAAGCAAGCATGAGCAATTGCTTTACAAGACTTAGTAACAAAATCAAAAACAAAAAAAAATGTGAACATAACTAAATAATAATAAAAAAAATTAAATTAAATCTATAGCCTCTACAGCAATTGCTCGAAGGCCTTCGTCGGACGCTACAAGGGTGAGTTTTTCTATCAAATTTTTTTGTTACCAAATTGTATATAAAGCGAAGTCGGAGAGATTAGGCAAGTGTATTCAATGCAGAGACAAGAGCAAAAACAATTGTCGTTGCTTACCTTCACTCTGTTTGCCCCACTATATATTTTATATACTTCTAATGTTGTTTCAAATAAAATCATGCAAAAAGAAAAGAAATAATGAACTGAAAAAGTGTAAAGAATCAAAAAATAGGAAAGAGTGAATAGATATGCATAATTTTTTTGTTTGAAGTCGTTTTGTATGCGAATAGTTGAAAAGAATTGAACACTTGATTTTATACGCTGCATATGTGACGACGCATATGGCGTGACGTTTTGCTTTTGTACAGTGGGTCAAAGTTTGAAAGAAATGTACATAAAATTATGCCGAGTGTTTAGAATATTTTTCTTTGAATATGAATCGTTATGCGGTAAAGTTTCGAGCTATATTTTTTTTAGAAATTACAAATTAATATGTTGATCATTTATAAAATTGTAAATTTTCTTATATATTATAGAATGGTTTTGGGTTTTTTTTTATGAGTTAACTTTGTTCTCAGAGATACTACTGAATAAAATATTAGATTTTAAGAAATGAATTATTGTGGAAAATTTAATTTAAGTGAATAATAATGATATTTATAATGAGGTAATTTTCCGATTTTTCTTTTTGGGCAATCTAATGTGAATGAGGACGTAAGGATGGTAGGGTGGGTAGAGAGCGCGGCTGTAAAAACACCTATGCAGCCAACACTAAGACTATTTTCTTCTATTCTTTTCTCTCTATTCTGTTTCGAGTTTCAGCACAGGGACTTTATTTAAAGTTGCTGACGTGTGAGTGGCTGAAACACATTCATCAAAGAACCACCCCAGCCGATTGTCATGCTAGCCGCATTAAGAGTCCCGCAGATGAATCGTGTTAACATCAAGATAGGCAGATACAGGTAGATAATTTATTTGGTTGATTGACCCCTTTTCTTCTTTTAATTTCTTTGTGCATTCTTTTATTCTATTCTATCAACAATTTAAAGTCGTGAAAGTTAAATATCATTGGAATTACCGTCTCCGGCAACACCCAGAAATCTGGTCCGGATATTTAAATAGCTTACAAATTGTTTTAGATATTTTAAAGCTAACTGCCAACACGAACTCAAGTCTAATAAGAACAGTCAAAACAGCAGAAACCACTAACTTTTGGCAAGTGACCGAGAGCTAGACTCTGGTTTAAAAAGTGTTGAGTAAACGAAGGCGTGGTGGTAGTCTAGACTCTGTATCTCTTTCTTTGCTATAGGATGCGTATCACCTGGAATTATGATTGTGACACATGGCTGAAACATCATCCAGGGATAATGCAACCGCTAGTATTATCGTAGAGAGTATGTATACAAGTCAGTCCAGTTTTGTTATTTCTTGTGGTATAGCCCTTGCAAAAAGGGTCCGAAGTGTGCAACGCATAGAAGGAAGCATTTCCGACCATATAAAGTATATATATTCTTGATCAGCACGACGAGACGAGTTCTAATAGCCATGTCCGTCCGTCCGTCTGTCCGTCCGTCGGGATCAACGCAAACTCCTCCTAGACCGTTGGAGCTACAGAGCTGAAATTTTGCATGTAGGCTTGTATATACTGCAGGCGTTGTATATCTCGGATTCAGCCGGATCGGATCACTATATCATATAGCTCCCATACAAATGGCAAAGTCACGAACAGTGACTTTTCTCAATAACTTCGTTATTTTGTGAGCTATTGTAATGAAATTTAATATTGGTGAGTTAATTACACATATAAACGACTATGCCAAATTTGATGAAGATCGGGTAACTATATCATATAGCCCCAATAACTATCTTTCGAAAACAGTGACTTGACTTTTGTTAATAACTTCGTCACTTTTGACGCGATTGCTTTCAAATTTAGCATTTGTTAGTTTAATATATTCTGTTAATGACTGTGCCGAATTTGATGAAGATCGGGTTACTATACAATATAGCTCCCATAGGAACGATCGGTGGAAAACAGTCATTTTGATTAATATCTTAGTTTTTTCTTATGCTAAGATTGTTGGCCGTTCTTTCGCAAACATTAGCCTTTTTCGCTTGAACATTTTTCCACTTTGATTGCTATAGGTAAGGAAAGAGTTACCATAAAAGTTGCAAGGGTATACAAACTTTGACGCGGTCGAAGTTAGCCCCGGCCCTCTGGTTTTCTTTAAATCTAGGTCATGTTATATAATCGAAAGTTGGAACAAGTGCATGAGAGGTTAAAAATTTAATTTAAGTGAATAATAATGATATTTATAATGAGGTAATTTTCCGATTTTTCTTTTTGGGCAATCTAATGTGAATGAGGACGTTTGGTTTGGGATTTTAGGGTGGGTAGAGAGCGCGGCTGTAAAAACACCTATGCAGCCAACACTAAGACTATTTTCTTCTATTCTTTTCTCTCTATTCTGTTTCGAGTTTCAGCACAGGGACTTTATTTAAAGTTGCTGACGTGTGAGTGGCTGAAACACATTCATCAAAGAACCACCCCAGCCGATTGTCATGCTAGCCGCATTAAGAGTCCCGCAGATGAATCGTGTTAACATTAAGATAGGCCTCACAGAATAACGTATAGGTGCCGATTGCAATGGTTGGTAAGCCTTTGGGGTTTCGTATTTATGAATATTTAGTTGCCCATCAACAGCATTAAGGGCTTGAGGGGCCTATTCTAATTAAAAAATTATCTCGTTAAGTTTTTTAGAGGTAGAGGTAGAAAATTTATTCGGTTGATTGACCCCTTTTCTTCTTTTAATTTCTTTGTGCATTCTAATCTTTTAAATATCATTGGAATTACCGTCTCCAAATCCCTTTTTTAATTCATTTATGTAGGTGCAACTCAAAAAAAGAAAGGATGATTTTTTTTAGACAATGGAACTATGGGATTTATAGGCAAGAGACCCCAACCCAACCGCTTGAAAGAAAGAGACTACCAATTTATAAGTGTACTTATGTAAATTTAAATTTCCCGTTACTAAGCCATGCAAGTCTTTATGCCACCTTAGATGTACAAGTTAGAACTGAGTTATCAACCAGTCAAAAACAAGGAGCAGTTGCTAAAGTTCATAATACACGACAGCAGGCGCAAGCACACATTTTATCTGATGACACTAGGCCGCAAAATACGGTGATGAACTCATCAGAAGAGGTAGATACTCTACGAACAGCGAAACGATAAGGAAGACCACCTAAGCGAAGAGTACAACGTGCACAACCAGGGAATTTTGAAAGACATCATGAGGCAGCAGCGATTGACTACGAAAGATTGTTTGAAAGAATAGAGAATCTTATAAATCAGAAGTTTGAGAGTTTGCAGACAAATGAAGCAGCAGCCAGCATGCAAGAATTAAATACGCAAGCTAGAGCATAATCTTTACCCAGAAATTCAGCGATTTCTACATCAAGATTCAGGAGCGTTACAAAGGTTACACAGATTATCCAGAGTTGGGGGATAAAGTTCGACGGATCACAGAAAGGCAGTACGGTTCAAGAATTCTTGTACAGAGTGCGTGCATTAACTATGGATAGTTTAGATGGAGACTTTTCAGTAGTCTGTAAGAATCTACATATTCTCCTAACTGGAAAAGCTCGAGATTGGTATTGGAGATACCGTAAAGAAATTACTCAAGTAGAATGGACAGAGATTTTTGCGACAAACTCAAAAGACAATATCGTGATAATAAGGATGATGATTTAATTTTCAACGAAATAAGAAGCAGGAAACAAAAGATTGGAGAATCATTTGATAATTTTTATGAAGATAATATCCATTGTTAGTAGGCTTTCGGTTCCATTAGAAGAGGATAGATTAGTGCAGCGTTTGCAGCGTAACCTCATACCGGAAGTGCGTGTTATATATATCAATTGTTTCGGTGTCACATCTACGACAGCTAGTTCAAAGAAGAGAAAATTTATTAGGAGAGAAACTAATCAGCGCCCGATCAAGAGTGTAAATTTTTCTAAACCTGTTTACAAGTCCGTAGCTGCAGTATTAGAGACCGCAGAACATTCAGAAGACGAGTTGTCGGTGAAAGAGGTAGGTGCAGTTCAGCGAGTGGCGAATTCTTTAGTTTGCTGGAATTGTGACGTAGAAGGACATCGCTGAGACATGTGCCTAGAAGATCGGATTATCTTTTGTTACGGCTACGGAACAAAAGGAGAATACAAGCCGCAATGTTCAAATCGGACGGAAAACTATCGGAAGGGACCACCGTATGGCAACAAGCGGACGGACCCTTAGTAACTGTTGCTCAAAAAAGATTAAATCCTAATTTCAAGAAAAGATTTCAGATTTACAAAATAATAGAAAGAATATTTAGTTACATCCAATAAAACCATATCACATACGTTTAAAAGAATATACAAAAGCCCTCGAAAGAATATTTTCCGATGTTAGTAATGTCGCATGTGTCAAGAGAGCACCAAAACGCTCAACCTTGCGTATGCGTAACTTTTGGAAAGCGGAATACCAAAAGAAGGTTAATATGTTCCAGTTTCATCGATCGATAGAATGTTAGAGCTAGAAGTTATTGAGAAGTCAAATAGTCCTTGGAGTTCGCCCATGCGTTTGGTGATTAAACCCGGAAAAGTTCTTTTATGCTTAGATGCACGACGTATTAACGAGGTTACCAACAAAGACGCGTACCCACTGCCCAGCATCAACGGAATTTTTACAAGACTACCAAAAGGTAACATCATCTCGAAGATAGATTTGAAGGGTACTTTTTGGCAAATAGGTTTGAGTGACGAATCAAAAGCATTCACAGCATTTACAGTACCAGGTCGTCCATTTTATCATTTTGTGGTCATGCCATTTGGTTTGTGTAATGCTGCGCAAACAATGGGTAGACTAATGGATGAAAAAATACCTTCTGAATTAAAATATTGTACTTTTGGATACTTAGACGATTTATGTGTAGTATCAGAAAGCTTTGAGGAACATCTATTTATTTTAGCCATGCTAGCTAAGCAAATTCGAATAGCGAACGTGACTTTAAATGTGGCAAAGAGCAAATTTTGTGTCACAAAAGTTGCATTTTTAGGGTATATAGTTGGCAATGGAGGAATTTCAACTTACTCATCAAATACAGACGCGATTCAGTTATGGCCAATTTCGAAAACAGTTAAACAAGTAAGAGCGTTTATGGGAGTAGTCGGATGGTATAGTGTAGCATGTTCTAGAATAACAACATTACAATGTATACAAATATATTGTATCAATTAGTAACAATATTTATTTGCGCAACATAACCACCCATGAGTGCATGGTGCTGGACAATTGCTGCGTCGGCAAATATAACACGCGCGGCCACTCTGACCCAATATGCAATATGATACATCCTCACTCTCTCGCTGCGGCGACATATATACATACATACTCTTATGTAAACATTATACATTTATACATTTATACATTCATACATTTATACATAAATATGTTTATACATAAGCATACCGCTCCTCTGCCTGCATTGCAAGCAGCGCAAAACCGCGTAAGCTATAGAGAACAATTGTAATAGAATTAAGAATTATTCAATAAACCATACTCAAAGCAAAAAGACCTGCTTGTGTGTTATTTTAAAAAACCGAAAATACTACATCCCAAAGGATTCTACATCGAACCTATTACATGACGACCGTGGTCACTAACTTATAAAAAGTGACCGGAAGGCAAAGCGGACCTAGAACATAAAAGGCAACAACGTTTGGAGGTGCTAAGCAGAATATTATTTACGTGTGGTAGGCAATCCGCCCACTACACCAACGTTGGGCAGCATCATGAGAATGAATGAAGAAAAAACCAGAGGGCCGGGGCTAACTTCGACCGCGTCAAAGTTTGTATACCCTTGCAATATTTTTGGTAACTCTTTCCTTACCTATAGCCATCAAAGTGGAAAAACGTTTAAGCTAAAAAGGCTAATGTTTGCGAAAGAACGGCCTACATAGGAAATAACGAAGATATTGATCAAAGTCACTGTTTTCCACCGATTGTTCCTATGGGAGCTATATGATATAGTTACCCGATCCTTATCAAATTTGGCACAGTCATTACCAGATATATTAAACTGACAAACAATTAATTTGAAAGCAATCGCATTAAAAGTAACGAAGTTATTGATAAAAGTCACTGTTTTCGAAAGATCGTTCCTATGGGAGCTATATGATATAGTCACCCGATCTTGATCAAATTTGGCGTAGTCGTTTATATGTGAAATTAACTCACCAATATTAAATTTCACGACAATAGCTCAAAAAATAATGAAGTTATTAAGAAAAGTCACTGTTCGTGACTTTGCCATTTGTATGGGAGCTATATGATATAGTGATCCGATCCGGCTGAATCCGAGATATACAACGCCTGCAGTATATACAAGCCTACATGCAAAATTTCAGCTCTGTAGCTTCAACGGTCTAGGAGGAGTTTGCGTTGATCCAGACGGACGGACGGACATGGCTATTTGAACTCGTCTCGTCGTGCTGATCAAGAATATATATACTTTATATGGTCGGAAATGCTTCCTTCTATGCGTTGCACACTTTTGACCAAAATTAATATACCCTTTTTGCAAGGGTATAAAAATACATATAAACAAAAGTAAGTAGAGTTATGGGATAAAAATCCGGTGTGGTAAAGAAGTTAAAAGCCACAAAGGCTGAAATTTTGAGGCTATTAAACAGCCCAAATATAATAAGTTGGAATACCTCGGTAAGATTACACGCCGAGGTAGAATTCATAAAAAGCCAATTGGGCGAAAAGAAAAGTAAAACCTCAACCGAAATCCCATACTCTACGATACACAACGTCGCAATTCCGAGGGACCACTATATTCGCCGTGTTGCGAATATACCTGTAGCCACTGCTACGCGACCCCAAAATCTGGTGCGAAGACCGGCACCGGTACCTTCTGAGCCCATAGGCCCCGGACATCAGCAGCTGAGATTGAACGCGCCCTAAAATTGAACCGATTGCGCTACAAAGAGCGCCCAATAAAACTTAATGATTAAACTATGCGTTGCGTCGCACAATTTTTTTTAATGCACTGCGATGCATATTTTTATACCCTTGCAAAAAGGGTATATTAATTTTGGTCAAAAGTGTGCAACGCATAGAAGGAAGCATATCCGACCATATAAAGTATATATATTCTTGATCAGCACGACGAGACGAGTTCAAATCGCCATGTCCGTCCGTCCGTCCGTCCGTCTGGATCAACGCAAACTCCTCCTAGACCGAAAAAGCTACAGAGCTGAAATTTTTGCAAATTTGTATATACTGCAGGCGTTGTATATCTCGGATTCAGTCGGATCGGATCACTATATCATATAGCTCCCATACAAATGGCAAAGTCGCGAACAGTGACTTTTCTTAATAACTTCGTTATTTTTTGAGCTATTATCATGAAATTTAATATTGTTAAGTTAATTACACATATAAACGACTGTGCCAAATTTGATCAAGATCGGGTGACTATATCATATAGCTCCCATAGGAACGATCTTTCGAAAACAGTGACTTTTGTCAATAACTTCGTTACTTTTGACGCGATTGCTTTCAAATTAAACATTTGTTAGTTTAATATATCTGTTAATGACTGTGCCAAATTTGATAAAGATCGGGTAACTATATCATATAGCTCCCATAGGAACGATCGGTGGAAAACAGTGACTTTGGTCAATATCTTCGTTATTTACTATGCTAAGATTGCAGGCCATTCTTTCGGACACATTAGCCTTTTTAGCTTAAACGTTTTTCCACTTTGATGGCTATAGGTAAGGAAAAAGTTACCAAAAAAGTTGCAAGGGTATACAAACTGAAACCACACGCAAAACTAGGCAGGGATATATGTAAAAAAGAAAAATTAAACAAAAACAAAAAAAAAAGAGATGAACAAAATATAAAAAAAAACTATCTCTACATAAAGCAGGAACAAAAGATAATTCAAAATTATTAAGAAAAGAAATAAAAAAAAGAGAAACAATTTACAGATAAGACTAGCATACTTTGATTTAACGGGAGAAGAATTCCCAGTTAAAGGAAGTGCAATAATACAGATGAGTTTTATTGTCACTGTACCAAATATATGCTGTTTTTCCAACTCAACATGCACATTTCGCTTCTACCTGATGGATGAAGCTCAACAATAATAAGTTGTTGCGAAAACAAAACCAAAATCAAGAAAAATATAATAGTAGAGCAGACGGCCTAAATATAATATACAAATCGATCGAGTAGAACTTAAATATTTGAACAAATATGTTCCATTCTTAGATTTCCTCTTCAACAGAGGTGAAACCAATCCAAAATATAAGGAAATTAAATACTGGATTGTGAATAACAGAAAATTCAAATCAAGGATAGCCAACTTGATAGAAAGATCCATAGTAGAAGCATATAATCGCCTAAAGCGAAAAAATAGAATTTTACCCACCTGGGTACATAAACTGTTTGAAGAACCTATAGAGACAATCGATCTCTCAGGGAATTGAAAAAAAGAGAGTGTAAATTTTTTTCTTTTAACAAAATATGATTACTTGGGATGATATAATAAGAGAAGCTAGAATACATGCACAAGAATTAAATAAGTCTTGTAAATGCCTCTCGCAGAATAGGGAAACATCCCAAACTACAATAGAAAATGAAGTAAGTAAGTCGTCTCGCCGACTTAGGTATACCATACACCAGTAAAGCAAATATTTCAACTGTATTAAACAAATGCATTTTCACATGCTTCTTACAATCATATCTTAGTATCTCGTTCACTCAATCAGACGAGCACCCTAGCGCCCCCACCAGCCAACGGCCAATTCCGGCCTTATGGAATAACGTTTATATGCATAACTCGACTGTTTTTTGTCCGATTTTGATCAAATTATTTATTTTGCTAGATATTAGTATTAAATTTAAGTGTGCCAAATTTGTTTGCATAAGGTAAAAAAATACGGGAGATAATCAAGTTTTTCAAATTACGGGGGCGGAAAAGGGCGTGGCAAAATTTTCATACATACAAATTGTGTGCATTTACTAAGCGAATATACATACCAAATATGGTGGCTCTAGCTGGAATAGTTTTTGAGATAAATGCTTTTTTTAAATTGCGGGGGCGGAAAGGGGCGTGGCAAAAATTTGAAATAAACTTGATCACTCTACATACTACACGAGTCTACATACCAAATTTGGTGGCTCTAGCTTTTATAGTCTCTGAGATCTAGGTGTTCATACGGACAGACGGACAGACGGACGGACGGACAGACGGACGGACGGACAGACGGACAGACGGACGGACAGACGGACATGGCTAGATCGACTCGGTTGTTGATCCTGATCAAGAATATATATACTTTGTGGGGTCGGAGATGCTTCCTTCTGCCTGTTACATACATTTTGGCGACTTTAATATACCATTTCACCCTATGGGTGTATGGTATAAACACTCGAAAATAATAATAAAGAGTCAAAAAATATCAGAGCAGTGTTAAGAGAACACTCCAGTAAACTAAGTGCGGGACGAAAAACAGCCCCAGATGCATTCTATGATGAATGCAAACAAAAGGCAAAATCCGTATTGAAAAGATACAATATTGAATATAAACAAACAATTGATTTGGAAAGTTCAATATCACTGGAAGAAGTAACGAAACCAATGGCTGATGAAGAAATAGGTCAAGAGGAACTATCAGTGAGCTCTGATCAATTAATAGTAAGTCGTAACAAACCAGATATTCCAAAAGAAAGCACAATGACACAAACGAGGGTAGAATTCATAAATATAGCCACCAAGCTGATACCATACTTCGATGGTGATATTAAAAGTCTATTAGGTTTCATTGGAGCGCTTCGCGTTCTTGACTCCATAAAAGAACCGCACGAAGCGGTAGCCATCCAACTCATAAAATCAAAATTAAAAGGTCAAGCGGCTAATAGCCTAAGCTCAGAAAAAACAATTGATGAAGTAATACAAAGACTATCAACAATCTTCAAGGATGACTCAGTAGATCTTTTAACAGCAAAAATTAAAAATCTGCAGAGAAACACCAATAACTGTGTTTCATACACAAACGAAATTACTGAGTTGACCGACGCCCTTAAAGGCGCATATGGCCGATGGTCTTCCAAGTGAGGAAGCAATAAAATATACTACCAAAGTGGCAGTAAATGCCATGGTAGGTCATACCAAAAGTCCAAGAGTCCAATTATTAATGGAATCAGGACACTTTCAATCAGCTAAAGAAGCAATCACTAGATTTACTACTCTTTCAGCAGAGTCGGGATCCACAGATGGCTTTTAAAATAATGCCATCTATTATAGCATAAGATAACATATAACATCCTTTTCCACATGTAATGGCTCATCTCGCTTCACGCGATTACCATTCGGTTTAAAAATAGCGCCAAATTCGTTCCAGGGAATGATAACTATAGCATTCACTGGCCTTGAACCTTCGCAAGCATTCCTTTACATGGATGACTTAATAGTCATAGGTTGTTCCGAAAAACATATGCTCAATAATCTAACAGATGTTTTTGAGAAGTGTAGGCAACACAACCTAAAGTTACATCCTGAAAAATGTTCATTCTTTTTGCATGAAGTCACCTTTTTGGGACATAAATGCACAGATAAAGGAATATTGCCTGATGACACAAAGTATGATGTCATTCAAAATTATCCAGTCCCACATGATGCAGACAGCGCTAGAAGATTCATTGCATTTTGCAATTATTATTATATTATTTATTATATTGTATATTATTTATACAAAATTTCGCCGAATATTCTCTTCACATAACAAGATTATGTAAGAAAAATGTTAAATTCGAATGGACAAGTGATTGTCAAAATGCGTTCGAGCATTTAAAATCAGCATTAATGAACCCAACTCTGTTACAGTACCCAGATTTTAGCAAAGAATATTGCATAATCACAGACGCAAGTAAATATGCATGTGGAGCAGTCCTCACGCAAAACAAAAATGGACTACAACTTCCAGTAGCATACGCGTCTATATCTTTCACCAAAGGTGAGAGTAATAAGAGTACAACTGAACATGAGTTAGCTGCAATTCACTGGGCAATCACGCACTTCAGACCATACATTTATGGTAGACATTTTACTGTCAAAACAGATCACAGAGCATTAACTTATTTGTTTTCAATGGCAAACCCAAGTTCCAAGCTAACCAGAATGCGACTTGAATTAGAGGAATATAATTTTACGGTAGAATATCTAAAGGGAAAAGATAATTTCGTAGCCGACGCCGATACAAAAAGTAGTGACCTTGGGAATAACTGATTCTTTAACCACATTCAAACATGGCAAGAAAGTTATGGCAAGAATTGACATTTGCGATATGTATACCAATGGAATTCTCGACTTAGGTCAATTTTTTCAAAGGCTCGAAAAAGAAGCCGGTGTACTAAACATAAGTCAAGTCAAAGTGGCACCGAGCGATAAGATCTTTGAAACTATCTCAATAGAATCTTTTAAAAACATGGGCAATAAGATTTTACAATTATTAAGAGTAGCGCTACTCAAGCCGGTGACCCTATTATCAAATAAAGATAAAGAAAAAGAAGCAATACTGTTTACGTTCCACGATGACCCCATACAAGGAGGTCATACTGGAATATTAAGAATTATGGCCAAAATAAAAAGGCATTAGTATTGGAGGAATATGACACGAGATATATCTCAATATATAAAAAAATGTAATAAGTGTAAACAAGCAAAAATAACAAAGCACACAAAAACTCCATTAATCATAACTGAAACGCCGTAACTGGCTTTCGACAGGGTAATTGTGGATACGATCGGTCCACTCCCAAAATCAGAACACGGAAATGAATACGCAGTAACCTTAATCTGCGATCTAACTAAATACCTTGTAATAATACCAATAAAAGACAAAAGTGCAAAAACAGTAGCGAAAGCTATATTTGAAGATTTCATTCTGCAGTACGGTCCAATGAAGACGTTCATTTCGGACATGGGAACAGAATATAAAAACTCAATAATTGAAGATTTATGCAAAAACTTGCAAATTAAAAAGATAACTTCAATCATCACCAAACACTCAATGAATATTTACGATCATACATTTCAGTTGACAATACTGACTGGGATGTATGGATACGATACTTCGCATATTGTTTTAATACAACACCCTCTATGGCACATGATTATTGTCCATATGAGTTGGTATTTAGTAAAACTGCGAACTTACCAAAACATTTTAATAGTGTTGATAATATAAATCCACCATATAACATAGAAGATTATGCTAAGGAATCAAAATTTAGATTAGAACAGGCTTATAAAAGAGCCAGAATTATGTTAGAACAGCATAAAGCAAAGAATAAAGAAATATATGATAGAAAGGTAAAAGATATCGAATTAGAAATAGGAGGTAAAGTTTTATAACGTAATGATACGGGTCATAAGTTAGAAGTTAGTATTTAGACCCATACATTATAGAAGAAATAAAGGATAGGGATAACATTTTAATTAAGGATACAAAGAACAAGAAACAATTAGTGCATAAAGATAGGTTAAAAATTTTTATCAATTAATATATATGAAAAAAATAATAATCAAACAAAACCAAAATTTGTATCTGCATTTAATGACAATATACATATATATACAAAAAAAATATATATCATCAAACAGAAAATCAAACACTCAATTTGCGTTACGCAAATTACGTTATTTTACTAAAGAGGAGGGATATAGCATGTTCTAGAATAACAACATTACTGATTTGGTCTAGCAGTGGACTGTACCTTGAAACTAAGTTGGATAACTTCACTTTGTATTCCTTCGCTACTGAATCAGTTGAGTGCCAATTTATTACTAAACCAAACGAGAAAAAGCACTGTCGCAGCAGCGCACAAATATATGTGTGTGTACAATGCTTATGTATGTGTCGATTCTTACAACTACATCTGACTTATCGATAAACGCAATCCGTTCCTGAACATCCCGGCCCGCCCTGAAACACAGTTTCTGAACGGGGCAATACCGCAACCTTGGTGATTGGCCGAGTTAATTCTCCCGAAGAGGTCTTGAGTCTAACCGCTCGAACCAATTGATCCTTGCCTGGGTAGGCTTCGAGAACCAGCGCCAGATGCCAGTGAGCTGGTGGGGTGTTCGATTCCTTTACAAGCACCACATCTCCCACTGCTATATTTGGTGTTGTAGTGGTCCACTTTGGACGCTGTTGCAATGTGGTAAGATACTCCTGATGCCATTGCTTCCAGAAACAAGGGTCTTGATTCATAGATTGGATACTTTGCCAGTACCCAAGTCGGCCCATGGGGATGTGGCCTAAGTCTGCCTCTGGTATAGTTGTGAGAGGCCTGCCGATCAAGAAATGTGCTGGCGACAAATAATTATATCTGTGTCGTGAGTTGACCACCGCACTGACTTGTGCAAGTAGAGTTCGCATCTGCTCGTAGGTGAGAGTAGATTTCCCAATGACTCGGCGAATATGCAGCTTTACGCATCTGACTGCAGATTCCCATTTTCCTCCCCAATGAGGAGCATGTGGTGGAATGAATACCCATTGAATGCCATCATTCGCCAGAGCATTCCTAACCTTTTCGATGTGTAGTTGAGATGCCAGCAGCTTCTGCATTTCATCAAGAGAGCGTTTAGCTCCAATGAAATTCGTTCCGTTGTCGCTATAGATTTTGTTGCACTTGCCACGCAAAGAGACGAAACGTCTTAGCGCGGCCAAGAATGAGTCGGTGCTCAAGTCCGTTACAAGTTCCAGATGGATTGCCGATGTGACCAGACAAACAAATAGGCATATGTAGCCCTTACCAATGCGCGGTTTGCGCCCCTTTCCATCCTTATGAAGGATTGGACCAGCATAGTCACATCCAGTGTTTACAAATGGAAGTGCCTGAGTGACACGAATGCTGGGTAGATCAGCCATCCTTTGTTGTGATGTATGATGCCGCAGTCGAAAACAAGCCAAACAGTCGTGTGTGACTTTCCTTATCAAGTTCCTTGCGCCAAATATCCAGAATGTTTGACGTACCATAACAAAGAGTGATGAGACGCCAGGGTGCAGGTATTAAGCTGATACTTGAATCCTTTAGGTCTGCAGCCATGAGACCTCTGGATGCGCAATCAGCTGGATTTGATTTGGAGTCCACATGACGCCAATAATGCCTTGGAATGGTGTCCAGAATTTCCGAATTTCGGTTCCCAACAAATGTCTTTAGTCGAGAGGGTGCGTATGATAGCCAATAGAGAACGATTGTGGAATCGCACCATGCAAAAACCGTGACCTTTTGATGTCGAAGTGCCGCCTTTATCGAACGTATGAGTTGACTTAGGAGAAGTTCCGCGCAAAGCTCTAGGCGGGGCAGAAATTGCTGCTTTAGCGGAGCCACCCTAGACTTCGCAGCCATAATCGATGTAGAAATCGAGCCATCCTTGTTGATTACTCTGCTGTACACTACAGCAGCGTATGCCTTCGTAGATGCATCGGAGAATCCATGCAATTCAATGTTGTCGGTGTCGTTGACAACCAACCGGGGTATTTGAATGCGTTGTAGCATATCCAAATCTGCTCGCCATTTGAGCCAAGTATAGTTGCTTAGGGAGTTTGTCCATCCCAAATCGAGAAGCCATAATTGTTGAAAGAGTATTTTGAATTGGACCACAATTGGTGCCAAAAGCCCAAGTGTATCGAAGATCCGCGAGACATCCGATAAAACTTGTCGTTTTGTACAATCGACATTTCCTTTTAGACCAACATTATAAGACAATGTATCAAGACCAGGTTGCCAGTAAAGTCCAAGAACCTTGACTGGAGATGATTGTGTAGAATCAGTTCCTTCTGTTGGTATGCGAGGTGTGTTTGATACCCATTTCCCAAGCTCCAAATTAGCACAGGACATAAGTTGAATAAGTTCCTTTCGATTTTGTATCAGTTCCTCCTCACTGTTTGACCCAGTGAGCACATCGTCGACATAAAAATCCTCTTGTAAGATTTTTGCAGCATTCGGCATTTTTTGCAGAATTCCTGCTGATGATCAGTAGCCAGTTGCTCTAATACCCTAACAGCCAGGAATGGTGAACATGAGGTGCCATAAGTGACGGTGCATAGTTGAAAGTGTTTGATTGGATCCGATGGCCTTTCTCTCCAGACAATTCTCTGGAAGTCGCGGTGTTTGTCATTCACCCAAATCTGCCGAAACATCTTGACTATGTCGGCTGAGAATACAAATTTATACATCCGAAAGCGCAAGCAGAGAGCAAATAGATCGCGTTGAATGCTAGGCCCTGTAAAGCGATAATCGTTTAGTGATTTGCCTTTGGTGTCGCAAAATGATCCGTCGAAAACTACTCTCAGCTTCCGACCCAAAACCGGGTGATGTGGTAGATAAAACCGTTGTGCATTATTGACTTCATCTGGTGGCAGTTCGCGCATATGCCCCAAATCAAAGTATTCCCTCATAAAGTTGACATATTTTGCTCTTAGATTTGCATCTTGTTGTAGGCGTCGTTCCACCGATTGGAAACGATTAAGAGCTCCTTGTAGAGTATCCCCAAATTCAGGATTAGTGACCTTGAATGGAAGTTCCACGATGTACTTCCTTTTTTCATCTCGAGTGTGCGTAGCGAGAAAGTGTTTCTCCACCTGCTCATCATCAGGTTCCAATTTGGTTGTGGAACTGATGTCCTCTAGCTCCCAAAACCTCTGGAGCGAAGCGTTAATGTCAAAGCGAAAGCGTTGTTAGCTTGGGGCATCGTTATAGAGCTGATGACCCATCCGAAAATCGATGATATTGCAATGAGTATGCCCGTATTGTCGTACAACTTTTTCCCTGTGATTGTAGACCAAACGTGTTCACCGCCCAAAAGAACGTCAATTGGAGCGCTTGTGGTGAATTCCGAGTCAGCGAGTTGAAGATCGCTAAAGACATCAAGTGCCGATGCGTCAATGTTTTGCCTTTCCAGTGTTGATGTGATTTTGCCAAGAACATGAGCCTGTACCGTTAAGTGATTGTTTGAATGCCTTGACTTTATCTGAAGCGTGCTGCTTCCCTTTGTGGTGTCAGCCTGAACCGAAGAGATTCCTGTGACCAAAATGGATGATGCCGACCGTGGCAATCCAAGTGCTTGTATGCATCGTTCTGATACATATGAAAGTTCCGACCCAGTATCTAGTAAGATACGACATGTAATGTAGTCTCCATTTACCTTTTGAACATAAACCGTTGCAGTAGGCAATATGCTTCGATTTAAACCTTTTCCTGTTTTCAATTTCGCAGAGCTTTGTGAACAAACCGTTGCTGGTGCACTCCCATTATGAGCCACTAGACTTGTTGTAGACAAATCGTGATGAGAAGCGTTTGGACTACGCTGATTCTCCCTTTTTCCTTGTTGCAAGTTCCTTAAAGCCATTGAGTTACCTGGATCATGGATCAGAGAATGGTGCTTACCTTTACAATATTTGCATGAGAATGATGATGGACAGTTTTTGACCATATGCCCTGATTTCAGGCAATTATAACATAAAGCCTTTTCCCTGATGAACATACGACGTTCTGCAAGTGTTAAATCCATGAATTGTTGACAGCCATACAACTTATGATCCGTCGCCTGACATTTGGTGCAGCTGCCAGCTTGAACTGCAACCATCGAATGTGTGACACGTTTTGTGTGTGTGATTTGCGCCGGCGTTTTGCCTCCAAACGCAATCTCCCGTTTGCTGAGCTCTAATTCCTCATAACGATCATCTAAGAACTTGAAGAATTCCTCCAGTGTGGGCGCCTCGTTGCCCATGCTGCGCTCAATCCACCTGCGCCGTGTATCAGCGTCAAGCTTTTCCAATACCAGATATTGTATCCAGCAGTCCCGTCCTGTATGATTGATCGCATCCAGACCGCGAACAATCTCATTTGTGCCATCTGATACCTTGCGTAAGATGGACACATCAATTTTGTTTGTCGTTGGTAGACCCATAAATTTCTCCAAAAATGAGTTCACAATATGGCGTGGCCTATTGTATCTTTCCTTTAAGCGTTTTCCAAGCAGTGTTGTAAGCCGTGTCAGTTATCGCCAGGTGCCGCACCAAGTTGGCAGCATCATCTACGAGCAGTGTTTTTAAATGATGGAACTTTTGAGTGTTGGTTAACTCCCTTTTGTTGTGTATCGTGCGTGCTCTCATAGATATCTTGAAAAGCTGGCCACTCTGTGTAGAGTCCACCGAACCGTTTTATTTCAATTTTTGGCAATTCGCCGGCATGCACAAATGCCGTCGTGCCGTTTCCCGAAGTCGAACCCGAAGCAGCCACCTCATTGCGAGCGGGCATCGACAAGTTTGAACTGCTCTGGTTTGCAGCTAACTGTTCAAAGAGTTGTTGTTGTTGTTGCAGCAAATGAACGATGTCGTCGTTATATGCGTGCAGACCCATGGCGCCATTGCCGTCGCCAGACAATGATGCTTGTTGCTGAACTAACCGTTTTTTTCCCAGAAGTAAAGAATATGCCTTCAAGTACTTCTACATACATTCATACATTTATACATAAATATGTTTATACATAAGCATACCGCTCCTCTGCCTGCATTGGCAGCAGCGCAGCTACGCGGTTTTAGCTATAGAGAACAATTGTAATGGAATTAAGAATTATTCAATAAACCATACTCAAAGCAAAAAGACCTGCTTGTGTCTTATTTTAAAAAACCCAAAATACTACATCCCAAAGGATTCTACACCGAACCTATTACAATAGATGATTTATTGCTAACTTTTCAGATATTAGTTTTCCAATCACCGAGCTTCTGTCCTCGAAAAAGAAATTTGTCTGGAACGAGCAAGCTCAGAAATCCTTTGAAAAGCTTAAATCTGCATTCACTTCAGCTCCAGTGTTGCAGAACCCGAACTTCGAACGGAAGTTCTATGTGCATTGCGATGCGAGTGATGTCGGCATAGGCGCTACGTTAGTTCAAATGTCAGACGAAGGAGAAGAAAAACCAATTGTATTTATGTCCAAGAAACTGAGTTCAGCTCAACGAAACTACAGTGTAACTGAGCGGGAATGTTTAGCAGCACTAGAAACAATCGATAGGTTTAGATGCTATATTGAGATGCAGGAATTTGAATTGATTACCGATCATGCGAGCCTTTTATCGCTAATGAAGCAACCTAATAACCATCTAAGAGACGGTTGGCTAGATGGGCCATGAAATTGCAAAATTACAAGTTCACAATAAGCCATAGAAGAGGTCGGGACAATGTCGTACCTTATGCGCTTTTGAGAATGTATTCAGATGAAATAAGCGCACTAGAAGAAGTTTATCCTGGTGTTGATTTAAATTCCAACTGTTTTAGTGATAGTGAATATCAGAATTTGAAAAAGAAGTTTTTAGGTAGTCTGGGATACTCTCCAGATATACGAGTAGAAGATGGTTTTGTCTATATACGAACTGAACATGATGATGGAAATTTATAAAATCAAGAATCGAGATGGAAACTGTGGATTCCATCTGGTTTGACGACTGAAGTCATATCCAGTGCTCATAATAGTGTTATATCAGCACATGGAGGAATGGCTAGAATTAATAAGGAGATTTTTTTATTGGCAAGGCATGGTCTCACAAGTGAGAGATTATGTACGTAACTGTGATATTTTCAGGTCTACCAAAGCCCCGAATTACATTTTAAAACCGCATTTGGGAAAGCCAGCAGTTTCAATGCGTCCTTTTCAAAGGTTATACATAGACCTGCTCGGTCCATATCCACGCAGTAAGCGAGGCCATATTGGGTTGGTAATAGTTTTGGATCACTTTTCCAAATTTCATTGGCTGTGTCCGTTGAAGAAATTGACATCTCGTTTAATACAGGAGTTTCTTCAGGATCACATTTTCTTTATGTTTGGTATTCCGGAAATCCTAGTGAGCGATAACGGAGCACAATTCAAAGCGGTCGAATTTAACGCGTGGCTAACGAAGCTTGGTACTAAGCATGTATATACAGCGTTGTATTCACCTCAAGCCAACGCCTCAGAACGGGTGAATCGATCAATCATAGCAGCGATTTCAGATTATCTTAACAATGATCATAGAGAGTGGGATGCACATATTCCAGCAATTAGTTGTGCTCTGCGGAATGGTCATCATGCGAGCATTAATTGTTCTCCATATCATGCAGTTTTCGGCTTTGATATGATCACACATGGGTCTCATTATAGTCTACTAAGTTCAATTTATTAGATGAATCACTTAATCCTCTTAGGAAAGACGATCAATTGCAGTTGCTGAGAAAAGGAATAAAACAGCAAATTGCATCAGCAGCAGATAAAAACGCCAAGCAGTATAACTTGTGCACTAGGCAAATTCATTTTAGGATCGGCCAAGAAGTATTCAGAAGAAACTTCAGCCAGTGTAATTTTCAGAAAAGTATGAATGCGAAATTCAATCCGCAATGGGTGAAATCTAAAGTCAGGGAATGTTTATGGAATTGTTATTATGTTTTAGAAGACCTTCAAGGGAAATTGCAAGGAACATATCAAGGCAAGGACATTAAACAAAGAGGGTTTTCAGACTAATTCCCCGAGAAAACTCTAGAATTCGTCTGTGGTTGTGGAGGTGCCTTGATTAAAACTTGCAGCTCAAAAAAATAAAGAAAACAAAAAGAAAAGAAACAAATGAAGGCCGAATTTAAATGACCCGCGAATGCACTGCTTGATTGCAGAAAGCAAGTTCACCACAGTGGTACATTTCTTTTTTTTTTGTTTAAATCTAGGTAAAGTTATATAATCGAAAGTTAGAACAAGTGCATGAGAGGTTATTGTACAAGTAATAATTGGTAATAAGAAAGACAAAGCAGAGGGAGTGAAGCAAGTGAAAAAAAGGCAAACAAATTTACAAAGAAGAAAACGCAAAGCAATATTTTGACCCACATTGTGCAAAAACAAATTTTTTTTTTTTAAGTTGCGTGGAAATGATAAAAAAAGTAAAGGCATACATAAATTAACAAAATTTAAGCAGATTAAAAGGAAAAGAATAAAATCTAATGAAAAATTGAAAGGTAAATAAAAAAAAATCTATAACAAAAAAAAATGCAAAATGTGAAAACAAAGAAGTAAAGAAAAGATAAATTTAAAAAAAGCAAGCATGAGCAATTGCTTTACAAGACTTAGTAACAAAATCAAAAACAAAAAAAATGTGAACATAACTAAATAATAAAAAAAAAAATTAAATTAAATCTATAGCCTCTACAGCAATTGCTCGAAGGCCTTCGTCGGACGCTACAAGGGTGAGTTTTTCTATCAAATTTGTTTGTTACCAAATTGTATATAAAGCGAAGTCGGAGAGATTAAGCAAGTGTATTCAATGCAAAGACAAGAGCGAAAACAATTGTCGTTGCTTACCTCAACTCCGTTTGCCCCACTATATATTTTATATACTTCTAATGTTGTTTCAAATAAAATCATGAGTAAAGAAAAGAAATAATGAACTGAAAAAGTGAAAAGAATCAAAAAATAGGAAAGAGTGAATAGATATGCATAATTTTTGTGTTTGAAGACGTTTTGCGTTTATTCGCATATTCGCTGCATATGTGACGACGCATATGGCGTGACGTTTTGCTTTTGTACAGTGGGTCAAAGTTTGAAAGAAATGTTCATAAAATTATGCCGAGTGTTTAGAATATTTTTCTTTAAATATATATCGTTATGCGGTAAAGTTTCGAGCTATATTTTTTTTAGAAATTACAAATTAATATGTTGATCATTTATGAAATTGTAAATTTTCTTATATATTATAGAATGGTTTTGGGTTTTTTTTTATGAGTTAACTATGTTCTCAGAGATACTACTAAATGAAATATTAGATTTTAAGAAATGAATTATTGTGGAAAATTTAATTTAAGTGAATAATAATGATATTTATAATAAGGTAACTTTCCGATTTTCTTTTTGGGCAATCTAATGTGAATGAGGACATTTGCTTTGGGATTTTCCACTAGCGCTGAAAGAAAAATCATGGTAGGGTGGGTAGAGAGCGCGGCTGTAAAAACACCTTTGCAGCCAATACTAGGACTATTTTCTTCTATTCTTTTCTCTCTATTCTGTTTCGAGTTTCAGCACAAAGATTTTATTTAAAGTTGCTGACGTGTGAGTGGGTGGTAATGGACCAAGTTATTCCGTATCAGCTCAAAATTCAAGTATCAGTTTACCTTGATATTATCAAATCATTTCGATGAACATCTTGCTCATCTTAGTGAAGGATCTGCTCGTCTGAAGCAGGCAGGGCTAACCATTAACATCCAGAAGAGTCAATTTCGTCTGCGAAAAGTAGAGTGCCTAGGATATATAGTCGGAGAGGGCACGTTAAGAGTTAACCCAGACAAGGTTAAGTCCATATCCGAGTTCTCAGTGCCGAAAACCAAGCGACAGCTTAAAAGATTTTTAGGAATGACGGGATGGTTCCAGCGATTTATCTCACAATATGCAACTATCACCTTTGCGTTAACAGAATTATTGCGTGGCAATTCTTTTTCGTGGAACGAAGAAGCGAAACTTAGCACTGCTCCGTTTTTAGCACACCCAAATTATAAGAAACCGTTTATAGTGCAATGTGATGCAATGTTTATAGTGCATGTATGCTTGGAGTAGGTGCGCATTTAGCCCAAGTTTATGAGTTCGGATTCGAATGACCCATACCGTTTATGTCTAAAAAACTTAACAAAGCGCAACGAAACTATTCGGTTACCAAACTCGAATGTCTTGCGGTAGTGTTGGCGATTAAAAGATTTCGGATGTATATCAAAGGCCATGAGTTTAAAGTCGTGACTGATCACGCTAGTTTGCTGTTGCTAATGAACCAACAAGAATTAAGCGGTCGATTAGCCCGCTGGTTAATGAAGCTACAGGAGTATAACTTTCAAATAGAACACCGAAAAGGTAGTGAAAATGTTGTTGCTGGCGCTTTGTCGCGATAATTTGAAAATGAAATAGCTTCCCAAGAAATGGAATTATTTACTGAAATTGACTTTTCCTCGTCGGTATTTGAATCTGAAGAATATAGAACTCTGAGAGACAAATATGTAAAGGCAAATCTTCCGGATTTTCAAGTTATTGATCAATCTATGTATCATCGCACTGACTTTATGACTGGGAATTCAGCGGATAACGATAAGATGTGGAAGTTGCTAGTGCCCCAAGAACTCTGTGATAGTGTTATTAGAGCAGTTCACGATCCTCCCAACTCAACCCATTGCGGCATAGCAAAATGTTTAGAGCGTATTCGGCGTAATTTTTTTTGGCCACTACATTCAACAATGTGAGATTTGTCAAACTTGCAAATACCCAACATGTAAACTAAAACCGCCTATGAGAAACCAAACCATAAGCGAACGACCATTTCAAAGACTATATGTGGATTTTATCGGTCCCTTCCCTCGCTCAAAACAGAGAAATATCGGAATTTTTATCATTCTAGATAACTTTAGTAAATTTACCTTCTTAAAACCTGTAAAGAAATTTCGAATGTAATAATATCTATCTTAAGGGATGATATCGTTAGCTGCTTTGGTGTGACACAGTATATAGTCAGTGATAATGGCACTCAGTTTAAAAGCCAACATTTATTAGGGATTACGGAGTGCAGCACGTATTTACCTCTGCGTATTCTCCACAGGCCAATGCGGCTGAAAAAGTAAACCGATCAATCAATGTCACTGATATAAATTTCTTGGTAGTATAAACAGTGCCTTACGAAATTATATTCATCAATCAATTGGAATTTCACCCTATGTGGCGGTGTTTGGCCAAAACATGATAACACATGGAAAAGACTACAAAAGACTGACCAACCTCAATCTACTGAATGAAGCTATGGTTCGGCTAGATAGACTAGACAATTTCGTAAGCATTAGATCTGATATTCAAAAATATTTAGACAAAGCTTATGATATAAATCAACGGACATATAACTCGAGGAGTAAAATACGCAACTTTGAAAATTTAATTCAATTTCAATTTTAATGCTAAATTAGCACCAAAACTCGAAAAAAACCCTTTAGAAAAAGAGCTTGGAAGCTTCCATGCCAAGGACCTTTGGTAATCAGCTTGGCACCCTTTGATTTTTTTTACGCTTATCCACTTCTTACGGCGTGTCATTCAAATCTGTGGTGTAAAGCAATGCACGTGGAGTGACATAACACTCCGGTACCCTCGTGGACATTACATAAGTCCACGCCGCTTTCGAGTTCCAATTTTAATTAAGGAACATCCACGAAAATAATACGCCAAAGCCTGCGCTCTCTTGCCTCCGTTAATTGCAAGCGCGTACCTATTGCGTTAGCCACTATAAGGCCAGAAGACGATCCCATCCATGGTTTCATGTCGGACTTTTGGGACTACGACCAAATAAATGTCGGGCCGATCCATGAACTGACCATAAGCGCGAACACATATCGTTGTGTGGAGCGTAGCCAGAGCAAGCCTAATTCCTAGGTGAACCCTCGTTGAAGTGGATGTTTCATCCTAGGACACGGGATAGCCCCTCGCAACACAGACTGGAGATTTCTGGTGGGAAGACGTTGCTGCAAATTCGAATCCCAACATTGATGACCTCAACGTTACCCCAGCCCATAGTGAGCCCTCAGTATTTAAGTATCGTACAAACATGTGTTCAAATTTATAAGCATATGGATGAATGCGAGAAGTATCCACTGGCGTTGGATGTTATAAATCATCAAATGTATGTAGATGACATACTGTATGGTGGCGACAGTATTGTAGAAACGAAGGATGTCAATAACCAAGTGATTGGAATGCTTCGTAGTGGTACATACTGTATGGTGGCGACAGTATTGCAGAAACGGAGGATGTCAAGAACCAAGTGATTGGAATGCTTCGTAGTGGTACATTCGAACTACGGAAGTGGGCGAGTAATTGCCCAAAGCTATTAGAGAACATACCAGTTGAGCATCGAGAATCAAGCGGATTGTTACACATGGAAGGTAATGATACTATTCGCACTTTAAGTCTATACTGGAGTCCCAAAGAAGATGAATTCCGTTTTGCTTTGCATGTCGTTCCACCACAAGGTACAAGGTGACACCCGATGTTGTCTTCGTTTTCGGTTTCCGTACAAATTTCGGTGGCGGCCGCTCCACTGGCTTTGGCCTGATCTACGATACTTTGGATTTCGCCAAAAAATTCGAACTCAAATACCGTCTAGCCTGTCACGGCCTCTTTGAACAGAAGAAGCAGACCCGCAAGCAGCGTAAGGAACGTCGCAACAGAATGAAGAAGGTCCTTGGTACTGCCAAGGCCAAGATTGGTACAGGTAAGAAATAGAGATCTTAACAATTCTGTCTGAAGCTGCTGTTTATGCATTAGTTACACTTTTTTACGTGCGGAACAAAAACGACACCTGAAAATGGATGTTTACTTTTGGAGCGGCTTTTGTCTTTCTTTATAACTAAGTTAAATAAAACTCTAAAAGTAAAAAGAAGAGGACGTGTATCCCAAAAGAGGTATATTGCTGTGTTCGTATGTCTAGTGACGAAGGCCATTCATTTGGAACCAGTTGGAGATCTGACCTGAGATGCGTTTATAGGAGCATTTAACCGTTTCCCCTATCAAATGATCCTGACGATTTAATGGTATTAACACCCGGTCACTTTCTGATGGGTGAAGCGCCTTTAGCACCTCCTGCTCCGGAATTGGCTAAGGTTACTCTGATTGATCGATGGAAGAATTGTCAATATTATGCACAACAGTTTTGGAGAAGATGGAATTCGGAATATTTATCACGACTACAAAGGACACCAAAATGGCTGCAGACCAAGGAAAATCTAAGAGTTGGATGCATAGTACTCATCAGGGACGAGCGGTTCCCTTCTCATCAATGGCCTCTAGGTCGGGTTATGGAGACACATGCAGGACCCGATGGACTAGTGGGAGTGGTGACTTTGAAGACAGTCAAGGGACTCATGAAACGACCGGTAGCCAAACTTTGTCCATTGCCTATTCAGGAGAACTGGATGGAGAATGACACCAGCCCTACACCTAAGCGTTAAATTGTTACTTTCTCGTTTCAGTTTTCTTTTCACAGGAGTCTTCCGGACGTGAATTTGATGATGAAGATCGTCATCATCAAAGGGGGGGAGAATATTTGGGCTCCAACTGAAGCCAGACTCTTTTTGCTAAAAAAAGAAAACGAACGAAGATAGAGAGAGAGAGACCAAGAACATCGCAAGTTACTTTGAAGTGACAAACTTGGAGATCCGTTACTTCAATTCTTTTCTTTCTTATTTCTTCTATGGAAATTTCCAGAACTTTGAATTTTGTAAGACAGCGTGGTTTGCTGTACTTGAATTATACTCTTGAAATTAATCTCGGTTGATGCGGTTGCACCTTCTGTGCCCGCCGTTTTAGGTTAAGAAAATAAAGCAACTGGATTGAAGTCAACCTGGTCATCCCATTTCTTCCCAATCGCAAGTGCCTCAAAGCCGCCTCGGTGGAAATCATCCGAAGGCCGCATTATATAAAGCGAGCAGTTTGGGGCTCCGCAAGTGCGCAGCCGTTAGCCAACATGGTTAATTCTTCTATTATATAAGTGGGATACGAAATCCGATGTTATCTTTTTATCTTAAAGGCATATGCCCTTTTTTTCTTTGAATTGAATATACGTATGAAATGATGAATTGCTGAGATAGTTAATTTGGTAAATATTTACTTACGTTACTCGCCCCAAAACAGCCTTAAACTATTGAAATATTGTTAATGCTTCTATTATATAAGTGGGATACGAAATCCGATGTTATCTTTTTATCTTAAAGGCATATGCCCTTTTTTTCTTTGAATTGAATATATGTATGAAATGATGAATTGCTGAGTTAGTTTATTTGGTAAATATTTACTTACGTTACTCGGGCCCAAAACAGCCTTAAACTACATAAATTTGGTATCAAAGGAAAGAAAAATTCCACGAGCACGACTTCAGGTGCGCCTTGGCGATTTATTATGTAGTTTTTGTGCAATTAACGAAATAAAAATCAGATTTTTAGCGGAATTACAGCTAAAAGTAGCTGTTTCCGGCTAAAAGAAGCTGTCAAATTTTGAGATAGCGTTGCCAGATGCCAAATGTCGGATACTTCTGTTCGCACTATTCTCAACAATCGAAAATATTGTTGAGTTTACATTATTTCTTGATTTTAGAGAACAAATATAGTTCAGAATATAATATTCGGCTGCCAGAGCAGCGGAATATTTCTTAATTAACACTAAAATCTAGCTTTGGCCGATTTTTTCACTTTTCAACAATGAAATCTCGAGTAGCTTAAGTAAATATTTACCATTTAGCTGTAGTCCTTTATTCCTTATCTTTGGCTTCATTTTACTTATGTAGCGCATGTTGGGAGAGCACAAGAACCACCCCATTTTCCCTGAGCTCAGCCGAGCCACTTGTTAGAAAGACAGAGAGTGCACTTCGACACCCGCGTGTCTGATTTATATTTCTTTAAATAAGTTCCACAGTAATGTGTAAATTGATTAACAAAGATTCCAAAAAAAATCCCATCTGAGTGAACTACATTTAAATTAA
This sequence comes from Drosophila willistoni, assembly GCF_018902025.1. Classification (NCBI taxonomy): domain Eukaryota; kingdom Metazoa; phylum Arthropoda; class Insecta; order Diptera; family Drosophilidae; genus Drosophila; species Drosophila willistoni. The sequence goes on from NW_025814436.1 coordinate 91,603, forward strand.
TAAGAAGACTGATGTCACAGTCTGCCTGTTGCATCATGTGGTTTCCTGCTGCTTCTTTGCAACAAAGCAACAGAAGCGAGTATAAATCCGAGTTTATTATTAATTTTTTTAAACATGAATGCGAAATAAATGCGAATTTTTGATTAGATTCTTTATTTTTATTTGCCCTTATACAATGTGTTTGATCTGCCCAGTTGCAGATGGTACAAAACTCCAATGCTCAATAGCATGTGGAGTGCAGTAAGGAAAAATAAGTCTTCTCCTCTTCGATTTCCAGAAAGACATTTTTATATTTCGTTTTCATGAGTTAGAAGCTCTTCATGAGCCATGTAACAGAAGCTTTTAGAACATGTTAATGTAAATACAGTGGTAGAAAATCCGATAATCTTGAACAAATAATATAAGAAATTTTAATATATACAAATCCAAATTAACAATGACGTTCTACATACTCCCCCATTGAAGGATAAAGTATGACTCCTTCAATTTACATAAACGTCATCTCTTAAAGGCAATGGAGCCAGTTTGCAGATTGGGCGACGAATAATTCCTTTCTTGGTGCGAACATCGGCTACTCTGACCCTTCCATCTGCACCAAGTATGGCTTTGAACACACGACCAGTAATCCAGCGTTGAGGTGGAAGATTGTCTTCATGGATGAGAACTAATTGATCCTTTGCTATGTTGTTTTCGGGATGCAACCACTTAGAGCGTTCTTGTAATTGATGTACATAGTCGCGCTTCCAGAGTTCCCAGAAGCGTTGCTTGAGATAGGGTACCCTTTGCCAACGAGTGAACATTCGATCAATAAGTGTGCTGGCGTCAGAGCCTCCCCGTCATTGGGATCATCGCTGTGAATGGATATTGGACGGGAATTCAATATCGCCTCCACTTCAATTGCAATCGATTGAAGCTCTTCGTACGTCAAATGAGGTCAAATTTTTGGCTTCCCATAAGCCGCCAAAATGGGGAGCACGCGGTAGAATGAAATTGAATTCAAAGCCGGCATTTCGGCTAAATTCCTCCAGATTTTTTGCATTGAGTTCTGAACAGAATTGCCGTTTGAATGCATTCTCACAATAAATCCTTTTGGGTATGCCACATCGTCCGATGAATCGCTTCAAACAGAGAATAAAATTATTAGCAGATAGGTCTGAGATTAGTTCTGTATGAATAGCTTTTGAAGAAAAGCAAATATATATGGCCAAATACGTTTTGTAAGGAACTTTGCTTCGAGTGCGGTACGACGTAAGAAATGGTCCACATAGATCCACTCCGCATATCAGAAACGGTCGTTCGACCAGGTGACGGTCAGCTGGGAGGTTACCCATGATTTGTCGCATTAATACAGGTTTATAATGATAGCAATGTGTGCAACTTCTAACAACCTTTCGGACCAATTCGCGAGCGTTTACAATCCATACTGTTAGGCGCAGAATCGCTATCAGAACCTTAGCTTCCGCGAGCGTTTACAATCCATACTGTTAGGCGCAAAATCGCTATCAGAACCTTAGCTCCCGCGTGAAGGTTTCGCAAGTGAAGATCTTCAATATATTTATAAGTGAAATTATGAGTCTTTGGAAGCAATAACGGCATTTTAGCGTCCAATGGTATGTCAGTTATTGCAAGACGGCCTCGAAGTCGAATATTTAGAGAACCTATCTGTTCATTTGAGATGAATGGATTTAACTTTTGAAGCTCCGGTTTTAGACTTCGTCCTGCTTGTAAGTCCTTTAATTCTTTCGCAAACACATCACCCTGAATGGAAGAGATTATATGATTAAAAGCCAATTTAAATTATTCTACTGAAATGTTTCTTGTAGCATTTATCGTATTATTGCGGTTAATAGGAACTCGGTTGAAAACTCGTAAAACGTATGCTAAAACTCTCACAATCATACGAAACGATGATAGTCTACTAATGATCTGCTCAACTATGCTCTTTTCTTTATAACTAGTGCTACATGTCAATACAAGGGTGTTTCGCAATTCTAATTCTTTGGGCTCGAAATCTGTCTTTCTTTCAGATTTCGGCCAATGTAATGCCTCAAGTGTTAAGAACCTTGGTCCATGAAACCAAATTGTCTGCATCAAATCGCGCGCTGCACAGCCACGTGAAACATTGTCGGCTGGATTATCCTTTACAGGCACGTGACTCCAAATGATATCCTGCGATTGAGTTTGTATGGTTGATACGCGATTGACAATAAAGCATTTGAGAGTTGATGGGTGCATTTGAATCCAATGGAGAACGACAGTTGAATCTGTCCAAAAATATGTTTTGCTGACAAGACAATTTAATTTGTGTTTTATCTTAGTCCATGTTTGCCAGAGTAAAACGGAAGCACAAAGCTCTAAACGAGGTATGCTTTGCGATTGAGTGGGCGCAACTCTCGATCTCGAAATGATCAATGAAGTTACATATTTTCCGTTGTCCAAGACCCTTGCGTATATGCAACGTCCATACGCTAGATTTGAGGCATCCGAAAATCCTTGGATTTCACACTTATTTTTTGATGATGTGTTAACAAATCGATTTACGCGAACCATGTCAAGATTAGATAAATCAGCTTCAAGTTGTTGCCATCTAGTCGGTAAGATCTCTTGCAACGGGTCGTCCCAGTCCAAGCGCTCGATCCACAAGTCTTGGATCAAGATTTTGTAGCGTACTACGATTGGAGCTAATAATCCTAGCAGATCATAGAGCCTGGCCATGATCGATACTATTCTATACTATACTATGGAAGATCAAATCGAAATAATATAAGATCTTCAGTTGGCAGCCACGACATGCCAAGAGCCTTGGTGACATCACTATTGTCAATATTGAGATTATATTCATAATCTGTTGGTGCCCCACTAAAATTCCACTTTGTCAATTCTAAGCCTTCTTTGGAGAGCAATTTGGTAACTTCATTCGTCTTAGCATTGAGTTCTTCGATTGAGTCAGCTCCATAAAGTAGATCGTCGACGTACATATCCTCAGCTAATACAGCAGCTCCAATTGGAAACAACTCCTTATACGTCTCTGATAAAAACTTTAAGGACCTGATTGCGAGAAATGGAGCGCACGACATCCCATAGGTAACAGTATTCAATTGAAATAATTAAATAGGTTCTTGCGGTGACTTTCTCCACAAGATTTGTTGGAAACTTCTATCCTCAGGTGCGACGAGAAGCATGACGATACAAACGAAACGAGAGTAATGTTAGGATTAGATCTTGTTGAATAGTAGGACCCACCATGAGAATATCATTTAATGATTTATTTGATGATGATTTAGACGAAGCATCAAATACGAAGTTTAGTTGATGAGCTCTGCGGTCTAAGGACACAATGGTGACGAATAATGTAATGATTTCCCGATTGCAAATTATCTAACGAAGCTACTTCCATGTGATTCAACTTAAGATATTCATCTAAAAAATCGATGTACATTTCCTTTAATTGGTGTTAAGATGCAAGCCGTCTTTCGAGTTGAAGAAAACGTCTTTTTGCACAGGATAACGAGTCTCCAAGTTGTTCAGGGGATTCCTTGAAAGGCAACCGAACCTGTATGCGCCCTGAATCAAGGAATTGTGTGTGCACCTGAAAGTGAGTTTCACATGCTTGTTCTTCTGAGGTTAACGAAATATCTTTATTGTGAATTCCATGTATTTCATCCCTTTTCCAAAACCTTTCTAATAAAAAGTTAAGGTCCTCCTGTTGCGTTAAATTACAAGTGTAGTGTTGAGTTGATTGAGGTTTAGCAATCTTACCCCCGACGATCAATCATAATGCAGTTTCCATAAGATGAGAAAGACCAATTCCTAAACTAATTTTACCAGTTTTAAGTAGATCCAAAAACTCCTTTACGCTAAGCAATAGATCTACTTTTCCGGGCTTATAAAAGAATGGGTCGGCTAACTCAATTTCTTTGGGAATGGCCCAATTTGACACATCTAGTCTCTTTTCAGGCTGAGGTAGAGATATAGATTTAATCACGATAAACTCCATATTCCATTCATCTGGAGATATTCTTGAACGAATTTTGGTAGATACGGAATGTTTCATATGTGTACGTATTTCATTGCTGGAATAGCAATCTCATAATGATCGTAACGAAACGGAAGCTGAAGCCTTTTGGCTAATTCTTCAGAGTTATAAAGGTAAGCTCAGAACACGAAGGTCCATCTAGTTGATAATTTCCCTGGACGTTTGAATCCTTATGCATGTTTGTGTGATGTAAACCTCAACAATGACGACATCTATTCAATGAAGGACACTTTGACTCTGGATGACCCTTATTGAGGCAATTCAAACAAAGTGACGCTGTTTTAACAATCTTAAATCACTCAATAAAAGGTAGCGAATTAAAAACTGGACAAAATGCTAACCTATGCTCAGTTGACTGACATTGAATGCATCTACTTTGGGCTGCAACAAATACTTTTGAAGTACTATGAATTTTGTCTCTGACGGGTCTTTCCTCTTGTCGGTTTCGCAGATACCCTTCCAAATACTGACAGTGTCGACTGAGAATTTGATAACAGTCGGCCCAGTCTGGCAATTTATCGTATTCTTGAACCCGATCGTATGCTTGTTTGGATTCAAGATCAATTTTTGACGTAACAATGTGAATAAGTACTGCGTTTAATATATCGGCTTCAGACCCAAGAGACAACAATGATCCGCGTAGAGCTGAAACCGTATCCAAAATTGTACGTAGGGTAACAGCGTCTGCCTTTTTCATGCTAGTAATGTAAAATAAACTTGAAATATGTTCTACGAAAATAAGGACTTTCTTGTCATATCGCTCGTTGAGGCGATCTAGGGCCTTGTGATAATTTTCGTCTGATACTTGAAATGGTGAGACTACGCTTTGAGCTTGGCCAGATAGACAACTTATTAGATAGTTAAATTTGTCAACATTGGACAATGAGTTGTCTTCATGTACCATATTTGTAAATGAAGTAATACATTTTTTGAATTCCCCATATTTGCCGTCGAATTTAGGTAATTTGAGGGATGGAAGCCGATTATGATGTCCCCCATGATAAGTCGATGAATTAAAGAAACTAAGTTCTTCTGGTTTTTCCTTTTTACTTGCGCCAATGCGCCGTAATATGATTGCCTGTGTTTCGATAAAAAGATTTTCTATCTCTGCCCGATTCGCGTCTGCTGGATCTAGCATCTCGATATTGGTTAGAACTTGTAATGCCTGTTTAAAATACAATTTGAGACTGACAATCTAATATAATAGGTTCATTTTCAAGATCGATTCTAGCTCTTAAACTTTGAATATTAGATTGCAGTTGATTCCGTTGTTGTCTGAGAGGTAGAAGCTGCGTTTCATTGGAAATTGATAATGTAAATTTACACACTCAAGTTGACTTAAGTTATGATAGGGCTCCACGTAAATATCCACGATGATATGTCTTGCAAAGGCCAATGATGAAGAAGTCCAACGATGAAATTGATGATGACGTAATCTGAAAAGTCCAATGATGACTGTCCAAGATGATGTAACGATGAATGCAATATAATGAACGAATAAACGACTTTATATAGTTTTTAAGTTTTTATGTTGGGACTTGCGAAGTGCAAGGTCCTGTCACGGTCGCCAATGTTTGATCTGCCCAGTTGCAGATGGTACAAAACTCCAATGCTCAATAGCATGTGGAGTGCAGTAAGGAAAAATAAGTCTTCTCCTCTTCGATTTCCAGAAAGAAGTCATTTTAATATTTCGTTTTCATGAGTTAGAAGCTCTTCATGAGCCATGTAATAGAAGCTTTTAGAACATGTTAATGTAAATACAGTGGTAGAAATTCCGATAATCTTGAACAAATAATATAAGAAATTTTAATATATACAAATCCAAATTAACAATGACGTTCTACATACTCCCCCATTGAAGGATTAAGTATGACTCCTTCAATTTACATAAACGTCATCTCTTAAAGGCAATGGAGCCAGTTTGCAGATTGGGCGACGAATAATTCCTTTCTTGGTGCGAACATCGGCTACTCTGACCCTTCCATCTGCACCAAGTATGGCTTCGAACACACGACCAGTAATCCAGCGTTGAGGTGGAAGATTGTCTTCATGGATGAGAACTAATTGATCCTTTGCTATGTTGTTTTCGGGATGCAACCACTTAGAGCGTTCTTGTAATTGATGTACATAGTCGCGCTTCCAGAGTTCCCAGAAGCGTTGCTTGAGATAGGGCACCCTTTGCCAACGAGATAGATAAGAAAGTTTTAAGTCATTTACTACCGGTTCAGGGATCGCTTGCAGTGAACATCCGATCAATAAGTGTGCTGGCGTCAGAGCCTCCCCGTCATTGGGATCATCGCGTTGAATGGATATTGGACGGGAATTCAATATCGCCTCCACTTCAATTGAAATCGATTGAAGCTCTTCGTACGTCAAATGAGGTCAAATTTTTGGCTTCCCATAAGCCGCCAAAATGAGGAGCACGCGGTAGAATGAAATTGAATTCAAAGCCGGCATTTCGGCTAAATTCCTCCAGATTTTTTGCATTGAGTTCTGAACAGAATTGCCGTTTGAATGCATTCTCACAATAAATCCTTTTGGGTATGCCACATCGTCCGATGAATCGCTTCAAACAGAGAATAAAATTATTAGCAGATAGGTCTGAGATTAGTTCTGTATGAATAGCTTTTGAAGAAAAGCAAATAAATATGGCCAAATACGTTTTGTAAGGAACTTTGCTTCGAATGCGGTACGACGTAAGAAATGGTCCACATAGATCCACTCCGCATATCAGAAACGGTCGTTCGGCCAGGTGACGGTCAGCTGGGAGGTTACCCATGATTTGTCGCATTAATACAGGTTTGTAATGATAGCAATGTGTGCAACTTCTAACAACCTTTCGGACCAATTCGCGAGCGTTTACAATCCATACTGTTAGGCGCAGAATCGCTATCAGAACCTTAGCTTCCGCGAGCGTTTACAATCCATACTGTTAGGCGCAAAATCGCTATCAGAACCTTAGCTCCCGCGTGAAGGTTTCGCAAGTGAAGATCTTCAATATATTTATAAGTGAAATTATGAGTCTTTGGAAGCAATAACGGCATTTTAGCGTCCAATGGTATGTCAGTTATTGCAAGACGGCCTCGAAGTCGAATATTTAGAGAACCTATCTGTTCATTTGAGATGAATGGATTTATCTTTTGAAGCTCCGGTTTTAGACTTCGTCCTGCTTGTAAGTCCTTTAGTTCTTTCGCAAACACATCACTCTGAATGGAAGATATGCCCTTCTATGCCACAGTAATGGCATTTAATGCTAATTCTTGCTGTTGCATTAAAAAAATTCTTGTGTTGTGTGTATTTAGCTTTCATCCCACTAATATTCTTATAATCTTTCTGTTGCTTACGACTGCCTTCATGACTTTTCCACTTGATTTCTACAAACGCAAATGTCGTCTGACAAAGTTTTAATCGCAGTAATTACACCTTTATACTTTGAAGGAAGAGTCCGCTGTAAATGTGCGATCTTGTTGGTCTTATCCATTAGTGCGCCTGATGTCAACAGCTCATCCACCATGTCATCGAAAATAATAAAATGTCTCGAATGTGTCTTTTCACTAGACAGTTTGACGTTCATTAAATTGTCGTTCACCTAAATTATGCGCTCGTATATCGCATATCTAAATTCTGCGTGCAGTGATGTCGCCTGCCGCAAAGTTTTAATAACAATCGCCTAAAAACTTCCCAAAAACGCAAGTGTCTCAAAGCCGCCTCGACTTATTCGGGTGAGTGCCAATTGAAGTTGATGTGTTTGGGTAGGTGTTCATTATCGCTGAAAAACTTTTACCATTGGCTACGGAGCAAATCACATTGCTCACTTCGCTGGAAAAGTCGTTGAATAGGTATAAATCGGATGAGTCGGTACATACGGAGAGTCATCTGGAAGCCAGATTAGACTCGCTGGCACACCTTCACGCAGATTAACAGCGCAATCAACCGGTACAAGCGAGATAATGAGCTGATAAGGGTCAGATATTTTGTCAAAGACATCCGAGACTGTTTGGAAGAAACCTACATCGTGGCAGTAGCTGAGATTCGGAATGAGTTGCAGAGACATTAAGGATCGGAGAATCCCGGCGTATACTGCATTCGTTGAGTCTTGTTTGCATCAGACGGTGCATGAACAAACGGGAGCAAATTTCGAGGAAGTGAATCTCCAAACAGTTAAACTGCCTACCTTCAGCGTGAAAGCTATAGAGTGGGCCAGCTTTTAAGGAGGTGTTCCTATCAAGTGTACACCACTGTGACAAGCTGACAGACTTACATCCTTTTTTTTATTTGAAGGATTCATTGGTTGGAGATGCAGCTAAGGATATTAAACATCTAACGCTAAACTCCCAACAGTTAAGCTGCCTACATTCAGCGGGAAATTTATTGAGCGGCCGGCGTTTAAGGAGGTGTTTTTAACAAGAGTACACCACTGTGACAAGCTGACGGACTGACTTACATCGTTTTCTTTATTTGAAGGATTCATTGGTTGGAGTTGCAGCTAAGAATATTAAACATCTAACGCTAACTGCGGCGAACTATGAAGTGGCTTGAAAAATGTTGATGAATTTGAATATTTTACATTACGTGGATGTGTTCGATCAGCAATTACCAATTAAATATGGAGATGCGGAAGGTTTGAGAAGATTTGTGCAACTTCCCGCTCATGTGTGTGGTAGAAGACAGGTGTACATTATGAAGAGATTACCGTATCAATTAAGAGTGGATTGGGAGCGGTCAATATCTTCAACGCAGAATCTGCCGAGCTTTGAGGAGCTCAGTCAGTATCTTGAAACTCAGTACAGAACGTTGATTATGGCTGCAGCAGGCAACATCGAGGGAACTCTATCAAGGGATAGACATTGAGTGCAAGGCCAGGTGTACACGGGTTACGAGTTAAACAGAACTACACAAAGGCCTTATTTGTTACTCGAGAGACAGACCTATGCATTGTGTGTCAAATGGATGCACACCTTATCGGAGTATGTACGATATTACAGGAGATGAGGCTGTCGGACCGAAATGCAAGTGTAGTGAGGCATCGACTGTGTTTTAGATTCCTTAAGCCAAATAGAATAGATGCATGTGACAGAACAGTAAATTGTGAAACATATCAAGGACGGCTTCACACACTATTTCATGTAGACAAGTCAGAATATCGAGGTCGCTTGGCGCACCAAGAAAGGGAGCCATCCCAACAGCATCTGCGAATGCTTTAAATTGAAAGAGTAAAACAGAAACTGCGGTAAGGCAGAGAGTTGGGGTTTTATTACCAACAGCAATGGTTTGGGTAGAGTCGGTAGAAGGCTATCCCTTACAATTTAGAGCGTTTTTGGATATCAAGGTTCTCAAGTTTCGTTCATTTCAGAGAATGCAGCTCAACAGCTACGTCTACGATGCAAACAGGCTCACATCACGATTACTGGTTTAGCAGATACTAAAACCACAGATGCAGCAGCAGAGGTGGAGCTAGTCATAGGATCAATCTACAAACCACATGCGAAATATAAGTTGCTTGCGTCAGTAATACCTTCAGTGAGTAAGAGTAAGTAAGAGTAAGCGCGTGCCAATCAAGCGACTGCCATCATCTGAAGGGCTTACCGTTGGCCGACCCTAACTTCTTCATTTCACAAGGTGTTGATATTCTGCTAAGAAAGGACACCTACGATGAGCTGATGTTAGGAGAAGTGCACCGAGGAATGGCATGCATGCCTCTGGCGCAAAACACACACTTGGGATATAGTATCGGGGAAACCGAATCAGGAAGCTGGAAGGATTCGTCCTACGCCATAAGAAGGAAGCTAATGAGATATTGGAACAGTTGTGTAAATTTTGGGAGCTAGAACAATCCGTCTTCCAATAGAGGATAGCTGGTGCGAAGATTTTTTCGTTAAGACACATAGCCGATTGTCGTCTGAGAAATATACTGTCCGTCTTCCTTTTCTTGCTTGCAGAGACGGAAGTTGTCAAGAACCAAGTAATTGGAATGCTTCGTAGTGGTACAATTGAACTACCGAAGTGGGCGAGTAATTGCCCAAAGCTATTAGAAAACATACCAGTTAAGCATCGAGAATCAAGCGCATAGTTACACGTGAATGGTAATGATGCTATTCGCACTTTAGGTCTTTACTGGAGTCCCAAAGAAGATGAGAACAATACTAACAGCAATTGCACGACTGTTTGATCCTGTGGGATGGCTTAGTACGATTATTATTATTGCGAAAATTCTGATGCAGCAACTATGGAAGGAAAAAATTGGCTGGGATAGCACGCTACCGGACACTATTAAGAAGGAGTTACCAAACATAGTAACCATACGAATACCACGGCATGTTACATGGGGGCTACCAGATAATGTGGCTGAATTGCACCTGTTTTGCGATGCGATACGTATCACCTGAGTGAACTCTGTAGTTGTTATTGTTAAAGGGAAGGGTAACGCCAACTAAACAAGAACTATACATAGGGCAGGTTTATGTACTGCGCTATAAGCAGCCAAAATGTATAAGTATCTAAAGGAGAATTAACATTAATTATTTGAACACTTTTTTGGTCAGATTCTATGATAACCATAAGTTGGATCCGTGGTGGAGCTTCCAACTGGAATGTATTTGTGTCCAATCGAATAAAAAAAATCCTGGAAATCTCAGACGAAAAGCAATGGAGACAACGAAGTTGGGCTCATGTGAATTATGGTGGCATGGGCCATAATGGTTACAAAGATCGGAAATCGATCTATTTGCTATTACGCATTGCAAAGGACAGCATATTACTGTGGCATAATCTGTACTTTGATTCGAACGAACGTTTTTTACGTCTCGGAGGATTGTTAATGGACGCAATGCAGTTCGCTTCAGAATTCATAAATGCATCACATGTTTTAAGATGAAGCCTCATTTTGCATTGCTCAATCTGACTGCAGATGCGTTCATATTGGCATTATTGGCAGACGTGGCGTATGCATAAACGTTTATAGTTTTTGTGGTACTAATTTTGTTGGAGCCAACAAAAAATTACAAGTGGACAAACTGGCGTATTGGCGTTACATTAGTGAGAAATGGAGTCACCTGTCACTTCAACCCACCATCAGCGCCACACTTTGGTGGATTGTGGGAGGCTGGAGTGAAGTCCAATCGTAGCATAGGAAATAACGAGGATATCAATATTTAATTTGATCAAGTCACTGTTTTCCACCGATCATTCCTATTTGAGCTATATGATATAGTTACCCAATCTTGTTCAAATTTGGCATAGTCATTTACATGTGTATAAACTCACCAATAATTTCGTGACAATAACTTAGAAAATAACGAAGTTATTGAGATAAGTCACTGTTCTGGACTTTAATGTTTGTATGGGAGCTATATGTTATAGTGGTCCGATCCGGCTGAGTCCGAGATATACAACCCCTGCAGTATATACAAGCCTGAAAAATTTCAAATCTGTAGCTCTAATAGCCTGTCCTCTGGCGGATATATTGGGATATAGCGAGGGGTTTTTCTCAGCTGTAAATATTGGAGTATCAATTTTGTTTATAATTTGGGACTTAATTTTTCAACAATTGGGGTTTCGATTTTTTCTATGGGACCACGATTGTTATTTGATCGAAAATGCATAATTATTAATTCTTATGGCTTTGCCTTAAACTTATAGATTAAGTATGTAATCAAAATTATTATAGTAAGTATAAAAGTGGTTAATGTAATAGTTTGAAATGCAGTATAATATTACGTATGTTCGTAAATTATCTCTTTTGTTTGGATAAAGGAAATAGGTTCTAGCCTGGTGATATTGTTTGTTAAATAAATGTTTTGGCTATAGTCAAGCAATGAATTTTTTATTGATATTTCGTTTAGTTTAGTTAGTTGTAAGGTTATTGCCTTCTATTACTAAGTCGTTGTTTACGCAATTTTAGATTAAGTTTAGTTTTTGGTAAATTCCATGTTACAGTTATGTTTGGTTTAATGTAATTAGTTTGAAAATTCTTATGTCTTATTATTAGTGTATTTACAAGTCGTTGGGATTTGATTTAAAATTCCTATTATACACATTCGTTAGTTTCTATTTGTTTTGTATTTTTATTGAACAAAGTGTTGTTGTTAAAATAGTATTTATCGTATGAATTTTCTGTCAAAATATTTTTATTCTCGTTTGGATAAGGAAGTATCTCAAAGATAGGGGTTTTTATTATTTCTTGAGGAATGTTTGAAATGATAAATATTTCGTTTGAATTTGGTTTAAGCCAGGTGGATGTTTTTGTATTCAATAGTTGTCCGAATTAACATGATTTAAGTGATTATGTTTTAAAAGGTTTTGGGTTAAAAATTCCTAGTCTAGCATGTGAAGTGCTCAAAATTAAAGATTAGAACTTCTAATTTTACTGATTTTTCCTTTTCTTCCTTGAGGTTGTTTAGTACTTCTAAACCTTTATTAATTTAATTTAGTTCATTTGCTTGTACGCTATTGCTTTCAAGATTATTTATTTTTTCTTCTGATTCGCTTTTATCGTCTTGATCGAGAGTACCAAAAAGATATTTGTATATTGAGCCAATTCCTTTAATAAGTCCTCGTTTGTTACGTTTTACAATTTGTATTCCATTAATTTCCCTACTTAGTTTTTCTCTTAGGTATTGAATATGAATTATGTCTTTAAATTCCTGTGCTTGTCGCATTAAATTATTATAGGTAATGTCTATTAGTGTTAAATTTTCTTTCAAATAATGATGTTCAAAGTTTGTCGGTAAGTCCATGGTTCCTGTTTTAAATATTAAGTAACCGTTCGGTGCTTTTACTGGGTTTATGTCAATGGATTGACTGTGTGTTGATTTTAATGTTAAGAATAGCATGTTGCACAAAAAAGTCATCTTAAGTTGTTGACCTGTAATGTATCAATTGTCGTATTTGGTTTTATTAATTTTCTTTTTCTTTTTGAATTTTGATTTGTAGTGTGTGAACTTTTCTCCTCTATTTCTTTCTTCAAAATGTTTCTCATCTAACTGATTTATTTCTCCTGTCTTTTTGAATGGATTTGTTGTTTTTGACTTTACTAATAGTGCTTGTTTAAATATAGTATTGTGGGCGGTAGATGATTTGACCGATGTCAGAGTGTTTAGGATATTCGGGTTTTATTTGCTTTAAATTAATTGTAGTTTATTTTATCACGTAATGTACTTATTGTAGTTAGTGTTTATTATAGTTATTATTTATCGTAGTTATCATTAATGTTCTATTGATATCTGTCTCACAGTCCCCAACGCTCAGAGTAGCAAGAGAGAAAGTGTGACTGTCTCTCCTGCTACAACTCGGCCGTCCTGATCGATCTTACAGTCCTGATCCTGATCCTGATCCTGAACACTCCAGCTCTTCCTTTCCAAATTTAAACGGGAAGAAAGAATGGGGTTTCTTCAATAGGTCATAGAGTGGTTTTGCAATTAAGGAAAAGTTTCTAATAAAACGACGAAAATAAGAAGCCAATCCCAAGAAAATTCTTACTGTGTGATCATTTGTTGGTATCGGAAAGTTCTTAACTGCATCTACGCCTTTGTCATCGGCTCTAATGCCCTCTTCCGATATGAGAAATCCCAAGTATTTAATGCTTGACTGAGAAAGAAACTACTGATGACCAATCTCTAAGCGAAATAGAGAGAGAGATTGAGAGATTGAGTTTTCCTCCATGAACACGTGAAAATAGCCATCTTTTGGATCCAATTTAGAAAAAAAACGTTTGTCGCCAAGCTTGTCTAATAAATCGTCTATCAGAGGTATAGGGTAGTTATCTTTCACCAAAACTTTGTTCAATCTCCTAAAGTCAATGCACAACTTTAACTCGCCAGTTTTTTTAGGAACCAACACAATGGGTGATGTATACTCCGATTCACTAGGGCGAATGATCTTCTTTTCCAAGTACCCGTCTAACATCGCCTGCAATTTCCCTTTCTCAGAATATGACAATCTTCTAGGCGCACAACTGAATGCCTTCGACTTCTCCAAGCCGACAGTTGACAGTTGCTTTCGACTTCTGTACTTTTCTCGACCGTCTCTAGCCACTTCTTTAAAGTTGGAAAATTGTGAGCCTCAATGTTGATGTCCATTGCGTTAAAGTTCACCACTTCTGATATTGTGGGCGGTAGATGAATTGACAGATGCCAGAGTGCTTAGGATATTCGGGTTTTATTTGCTTTAAATTAATTGTAGTTAGTGTTTATTATAGTTATTATTTAACGTAGTTATCACTAATGTTCTCCCGATATCTGTCTCACACTCTTCAACGCTCAGCAACGACTGACTCACACGACAGCGCGTCTTACCTCTCTCTCAGAGAGTCAATTCGTATCGATTTCGAAGTCGTGTCTATCTTTATATAAATTGTTTATTTTATGTATTTTACTCGTTTGGGTATTATAGTCGGGTGATCCTGCATAGATAAAAATGTCCGCTGGTGTTCGGTTAGTTGTTTTATGTCACGTCTTATGGTTGTATATGTAGAGAATTTTTTCAAATTTAAGTAATTTATCTTCATTTTTACTATTTATAATTTTGAGTTTTTCATTTACTGTTTTATGGAACCTTTCTACTTGTTGTAATTTCTAACTTTACATTTTCTTCTTGTAGCCAATTTTTTAGTGCTAAACACAGAAATGCTGAATCTTTATCTGATTTTATTTCTATTGGTTTGCCCATTTCAGTGAATACTTTCATAATTGCTCTCTTGGCTTCTAACCAACCTCTAGATTTTACTTTTACAAGTGTTGCAAATTTGGAGTAAATGTCAATGCATGAAAGCAATTGTAAATTGTCGATCATGTAAAAGTCCATGACGTATTTTTTCTGACATTAAAAGTTTCTGGTGTTATTTCAAAAGTTAGTTTTGTATTTCTATTTTATGTCTTTGCGATATTGTATACTGAGCATTCTTTAATATTGTTTTGAATAGGTTTTGAAAATCGGGGAAATAATATTTTTCTTTAAACAAATTAATCGTTTTTTCGATTATTTGAATTCCATCCCATTATTGAAATATGAGATAATCTTGTTCATTATGAAAATATAGTACTGTTAGAAAACAGGGTACCGCAAATATATCTTTTAATTATATCCCTTGCGTAAACATTGGTCATTTCTTTGTATGTTATTTTTATGTTTGATTTATAAAAATAGGTTGATGGTTCTGCTTTGTCTTCTGAACCTCTAATGAATTATAGAAAATAGTTGATGGTTCTGCTTTGTCTTCTGAACCTCTAATGAATTATAGAAAATAGTTGCTTGTTAAAATAATTAATGGGTTTTTCTACTATTGGAATGTAATTTCCATTATCGTCATGAGCACTATGTATTGTAGCTGCGGTGCTGTCTGATCCTAAAAAGTTTTCATCTGTTTTCATTCTGGAAAGGGCATCTGCTACGTTATTTTCTTTCCTGGGTAAATATTTAATTTTATAATCAAACTCATTTAGTTTTATTCTCCATCGTTGAAGTTTCGTATTTGGTTCTTTTATATTGCTGAGCCATACTAAAGGCTTATGGTCGCTTAGAATTTCGAACTTTCTACCGAAAAGGTATAATCTGAAACTATTGCTAGTAATTCTTTTTCTATAGCTAAATAATTGAACTCATGTTCGTTCAACGTTCTGCTTGCGTAAGAAATGGGTCTATGTTCCTGTAAGATGAACGCACCTAAAGCTATATTGCTAGCATCTGTGGTTAGAAAAAATGGTTTTCTAAAATTAGGGTATGCAAGTATGGGGTCGTTCATAAGAAGATATTTTAAATTTTCAAAGGAAGAAATATAATGTGGGTCGTTTATGTTAACTTTAGCTCCTTTCTTTAATCCAAGAGTTAAAGGTTTTGCAATATGTGCAAAGTTTGGTATGAATTTTCGGAAGAATCCACATAATCCTAAGAATGATTTTATTTCTTTTGGGGTTTTAGGGATCGGAAAATTTTGAATTGCTTTGATTTTATTTGGGTTAGGTTTTATACCTTCTGTTGTTATTATATGACCAAAGAATTTTGTTTCTTTTTTCATAAATTCGCATTTGTCGAGTTGAAGTTTAAGATTAGCTTCTCTTAGTTTTTTATTATTTCTGAGTGATAGTATGTGTTTCTCCAATGAACTGGAGTACACTATAATGTCATCCAGATAAACAAGACAATCCTTATAAATAAGGTCTTCCAAAATATTATTCATGCATCTTTGGAATGTTGCCGGGCCTTTTTTAAGACCAAATGGCATACGTGTGTATTCGTAATGGCCATGTTATGTTGAGAAAGCTGTTTTTGCAATAGATTCATTTAAATTTAAATTTGATGAAATCCCATACCTAATTCAATGGTGGTAAAGTATTGGCATTTTCCCAGTTTGTCAAGAATTTCATCCATGATTGGAATTGGGAATTTCTCATCTATTGTGACTTCATTTAAATTTCGGTAGTCAATGACTAATCTGAATTTTTGTTTGTTAGAAGCATCTCCTTTTTTTGGAACGATCCAAATTGGTTGTTCCTGTAGGGCGGTTGAATCTCCTTGGTAGAGAGGGAGCTAAATGAATCTTCTCTAAAAAATCTTCCTTCGCAATAGAAATGGGGTAAATTTTCAACTAAAACTAGCTTAATTAAAGCAGGGCACCTCCCGATGAGGCCTTCCGATGAGGCCCATCGCTCTCCCCATAAAAAGAACTCCCCACACTTCTCTCCAAGCGGGGCTTGGTGCCCTGCTCTTAATTAAGCTAGTTTTAGTTGAAAATTTACCAGTGAATAAAATACACCAAAGAAGAGGAATTGCTGCGTTACGCCATTTCTTTTGCGAAGGAAGATTTTTTTGAGAAGATTCATATAGCTGCCCCCTCTACCAAGGAGATTCAACCCCCCTACAGAAACATTGGTCCTTCGATCCGGATACCAAGATCCTCTCGAACCATTTGCATCGGTGGAATTTCATACATATTTCAAGCTAAGTACTTTTTTCCAAATTATATGTATATGAGTACATGTACATGCCTCCAGCATCCGTACCCATACTCACATACATATAATTGTTTCCCTTGATTTTCCTAATCAAAGTAAAATTACTTTAGCGCAAATTTTTCCCCCACAGGAGAGAAAATTTTGGTCCTTAATTTTTTCATACATATACTTACATACAAAATTATGTAAATCGGAATACTGGTTTAGGAATTATGGACAAATTCCTACCTCTGAGATCATGAACCTATTCAGTTGATCGGCAGTATGTGTTCAGTACATAAGGCGCCATATTTATTTACCTATTTCCAATATATATTTTTTCGCAATTTCCAAAATATTAACACATGTATGTGAGTTGAGTGGGCTTACTCAACAAAGTTTATTTATTAATTTAATTTTAAGTAGTTTGGAAAAGTTACAATTATTCAAGTCTTAATCTGCTGCTTCGGTTCACTTGCTTTTTTTCTCACTGCTGCTTCGTCGACTCTGCAACTTCAACTGTCTCTCTCTCGTGCTCTTCTCTTCTGCTGTCTGCTGTACTCTCTGTTGTTCTGCTGTTAAAATCTGCTGTTAAGCCTCTGTAACTATCCATCGTACCTTACATGTATGTATGTATTGAAACTACCCTGCAGTACGCGTCTGCGGAGACTCTCCGTCGAGTTTGCGGGGACATGTCCGCTGTCTTGGGGGACATAGCGGCGACACGCTCATTTAAGTTGCGGCGACATTTAACATTAGATGACCTAGCAATAAGGACAATCGGGACAACTGAGCGACAACGTTGACGGTATGTCCGCGGATGGTTTTTCGAAAATGTTTTGAGGGACATTTGCAAAGAAATTTCCTCTGAACGTCGACGGTACGTCGGCAGGTCTTATTTGCGTTCGTGTCAGAGGACGTTCCAGCGACATTTGCTTTGAATGTCGACCGTTGATCGATGGATTTTCTTTGCATGCGCGTCAGAGGACGTTCCATCGACAATTGCGTTGAATGTCGACCGTTGATCGATGGATTTTCTTTGCATGCGCGTCAGAGGACGTTCCATCGACAATTGCGTTGAATGTCGACCGTTGATCGATGGATTTTCTTTGCATGCGCGTCAGAGGACGTTCCATCGACAATTGCGTTGAATGTCGACCGTTGATCGATGGATTTTCTTTGCATGCGCTTCAGAGGACGTTCCATCGACAATTGCGTTGAATGTCGATAGTGTTGTCCATACAAAAATAAAAAACAAAATACAAATGTTCTTTTGATTAATTTATTCATTTATTAAATTTTTATTTCACAGCAATTTATTATATTATATTTTTTATTTATATTTATTTATATATTTATTCTTAATTTTTAACTAATTTTATTTAATTACAATTAGCTGTTGATCCAGACAGACAGACGGACAGACGGATTCGAACTCGTCTTGTCATGCAGATCAAGAATATATATACTCTATATGGTCGGAAACGTAATAATTTAAATATTTTCACTGTAATCTTTCTCACTGTAATCTTTGACAACTGTCTTGTACGCAATTCTAAATCAAATGCAAAGAGAAACGAAAATTACAAAGCGACGCGTGCCGAAATGGTAAATAAAAACAACAATGCAATGTCCCGTTTTAACTTTGTTCTTTTTGTCTTCCTTCTTGTCGCGTCCCGAAAACACAGAGTATGCTTGGCCATAACCGACGATGCATGTAAAATTATGTAAAATTTACATATGTTTCACATCAAAAGAACATGCTTATTTAATGATCAATTTATAAGTAACAAGTTATTGACAAATTATGTATATATAAAAATAATATGTATATGGTAATAAAGTTCAAATTTTTCCCTCATCCATAAGTAACAAGGGTATGGAAAAGCCGTCATGAAAATAAATATTATTTGATGCTGCATTTTTCCTATTCTTGCCTTTTTTTTTGTGTCAATTTTTTCAAGAAATTGTGTTTGCTCAATTCTTTTCGAATGACGAAGTGTTTCGACGACGACATTGGATAGTTCGGGCACCGTCGCTGGTCTTTGCTTGTCGACGCCGGCAGAATTTAATTCTGCCGACGGCGGTATAGTCGACGATGCGGCGACATTGTCGACCGGGGACATTTGGTACTGGAGGGTACGAAATTCAAAGTGATCTCCTACATACATACATGCAAGCAGAGTGTGTGCATGTGACATAAAAAAAAAAATTACAAAATTTATTCAGTGCTAAATTAAATCCTAAAAGGTGGTTCCAACGAAGAGAAAAAATTTTCAATACAAATTAATAAAGACTTTTACACAAAAAAAAAGAAAGTGAACCACCCTCTCGCATATAAAGGCCACACTTCGACATTTCTTGTGTCCCGCGACACCATATAAAGTTGGGGCATATCAGCTAAACACATAAAAAGAATGTAAAAAAAAAAATTATTAATTTGTATAAAGAAATCCAATCCATTCACAACTCTGCATATTTCCATTCCATATTTTCATATTTAAAAAAAAAAAAAAATTAAATACATATATACATTTAATACACATTTACATATATACAATATATCTATACATATTCTCCAACATTTTACATATCCATACACATACATACATATATATACATATTTTTCCATACATAAAATTTCACCTACATATCCATACATATATTCCTCATCTTCCATATATTCCATCACCGCGAACAAAATCCCGCTACCCCTTGCAGCTTATATACATACATAGGTGCATACATAAGTCCCCATTAACTGCAGTATACAGCTGCAAGCTTATGTGCCAAAGACCGGCACAAAGCAAACAACCAAAAGTAGCTGTGCTGTATACCCTAGGTTGGCAGGCACTTTGTGGGAGAGGTCGAATAATATTTAATTATTAATAATTTGTGTTCCGCGCTTTTTTTTTATCTGATTCCAAATCGTTTCCAAGTCGTATCATGGTTTTTTTAATATTGAATTCCCAAATTTTCCAATCGTTTCCAAGTCGTATCTTGGGTTTTTTAATATTGAATTCCCAAATTTTTCCAATCGTTTCCAAGTCAAATCTTGGGTTTTTTAATATTGAATTCCCAAATTTTTCCAATCGTTTCCAAGTCAAATCTTGGGTTTTTTAATATTGAATTCCCAAATTTTTCCAATCGTTTCCAAGTCAAATCTTGGGTTTTTTAATATTGAATTCCCAAATTTTCCAATCGTTTCCAAGTCAAATCTTGGGTTTTTTAATATTGAATTCCCAAATTTCTCCAATCGTTTCTAAGTCGTATCTTTGGAGTTTAATTTCAATTCCAAAGTGTTTCCACGCGTTCCAAGTCGTATATTTGGTTATATTTCAATTCCAAAGTGTTTCCACGCGTTCCAAGTCGTATATTTGGTTATATTTCAATTCCAAAGTGTTTCCACGCGTTCCAAGTCGTATCTTTTGTTATATTTCACTTCCAAAGTGTTTCCACGCGTTCCAAGTCGTATCTTTGGTTATTTTTGGTTATATTTCCAGTTCCAGTTTTTCCCAAATGTTCCTGTTTGTCTTTTTCGCTAATTTTCAAGCCGTGCCAAACCAGCTCACTACTGTATACCCGCCATTCTCTGGGCTTATGAGCACAAGACCCCAAGTGCTCCAAGTCAGCGCCAGAGGAGTACCAGCCCTACTTCTCCTCCTTGCCGAGCATTTCAGACCCTCTCTAGTCCATTAGCTCTTACGTCCGCCCCATTAAGCACGACCTTTCAGCAAGCCACACGTCAGAGCCAAGACGAGCAAGCAAAAAAGAGGTCAAATCGTTGATACCACTTCCACTGATTTTGGTAACCGCCCCAAGAGCCACTCGGTCCGAAACCAAAAAGATTTTAGTTGCTTCCACCATGGCTTTGAAGAAGTATGTCTCCATTAGCGATAAACTAATTCAGTTAGAAGCACCCACGTCACTTCATTGTCCGAGGTCAGCGTATTTACCCTCCAAGTCCGTCGTGATCGAGTTCAAGCTTTGTTGGAGAAGGTCGAGCAGGAATATGAGAAATGCGAGGCACTCCCAGATAATAAAGACGATAACTCTGAAGATTTAGCCATCCAAGCTAAATATGACAAATGCTTTCAAGTTTACGAACGATGCAAGGCTCGAAAGCTGTACCATCTCCTAGCGAAAACGAGGGGTGAAGCCAACCTCATTGTAGCAAAATTCCCGCTTACAAATGATGGTTTTGAAACGGCATGGAATGCACTCAATCAGCATTTCGACAATAAGCGTCAAATTACAAGATCATCAGAATGCTCTACATGCATCCATTCGTGCTTTTGAGCACTGTGGCCTGCCAGTAACCACTTGAGGAGGCATGTTCTGTTCCATCAAATTGCCGAAGAACACCCTTTCACTGTAGGAACAATCTGTTGGAGATAAGACTGCCATTCCGGAGTGGAAAATGATGGACGATTTTCTCACTGATCGGTTTCGTACGCTCGAAGCGGTTGAAAATACAACTGTAATGGCTATGGACCTCCAGTCCCGATAGAAATAAAAGCTTTTGTCTTGTCCCAAGTTGCTGATGATTTGCCACCCCACGCCAAGCCACACTGGAAGGAATGCCCAATATCGATCTGCTTCTTGGTATTGATGTCATTGAGTATGACTAGCGGTGACCCTTTTGGGCATCCAGACCGAAGTGTGCGGATCTTTAATGGCTTAAGAGACGAGTTCACCACGAGAGTCGCTGTTAGCAGAGAGGAAGCTCTTGAAACGCTTCTCACAAGGTTTTGGGAGGTGGAGGATCTACCGGTCAAACCGGTAGAAGATTCTGATTCCTATTGCGAGCTCAATTTTCAGAAGACCACAAGAAGGTATGTTTCGGGGAGATACATGGTCTCGTTTCGAGATCTAACCAACTTCAACCTCGGTCACTCCAGACCAGGGGCATTGACTCAGTTTTTAAAAAACGAAGGACGTCTCCTAAAAAATATTCCGGCAAAAACTGAGTATGACGCCGTCATCCAAGAATATTTGGACTTGGGCCATATGCGGCAGGTGCCATTTGACGGCAGTAATCAGTTTTCAAGACCAACAGCACCACAACAAAAGTACGGGTAGTCTTTAACGCCTCTAGCAAGTCCACAAACGGAGTAAGTCTCAATGACATACTTTACCCTGGTCCGGTACTTCAGTCCGATCTCACAAGTCAGATTCTCAAGTGGCGCTTTTTCCGAGTAGTTTTCAATGCCGACATCACAAAAATGTACCGCCAAATTATGGTCGATCCAATCGATACGCCATTTCAGAGGATCCTGTTCCGAAACAAGAAGAAATTTTTTATTAAAAATTTGTGTTCCGCGCTTTTGCTTATCCCAAATTTTTCCAAGCGTTATAAATCGTATCTTGGGTTTTTAATATTGAATTCCCATATTTTTCCAATCGTTTCCAAGTCGTATCTTGGGTTTTTTAATATTTCAATTCCAAAGTGTTCGAGTTCAAGCGTTGTGGGAGAAGGTCGAGCAGGAATATGAGAATGGCCCAGATGGCAAAGACGATCGATTTGCCATCCAGATTTGAAGATTTAGCCATCCAAGCTAAATATGACAAATGCTATCAAGTTTACGAGCGATGCACGGCTCGATTAAACGAGCTTATCCACGAAGCATCTGCTCCTACTCCTCCGAATCGTCATGGGTCTACCTCTGCACCAGTAGAACGAGGCTGTCGATTGCCACCCATTGACACATAAGCCTTTACGGGGGATTACTTAAAATGGCCTACGTTCCCGCTGACAAATGATGGTTTTGAAACGGCATGGAATCACTCAAACAGCGTTATGAAAATAAGCGACTTGTCGTGAACAGCCAATTCCGAGCACTTCTAGACCTGCCTCGAATTTCATTCATTCGTGCTTTTGAGCACTGTGGCCTGCCAGTTACCACTTGGGTAGGCATGTTCGTATTTTACTGTTCCATCAAATTGCCGAAGAACACCCATTCACTGTGGGAACAATCTCTGGGAGATAAGACTGCCATTCCAGAGTGGCAAATGATGGACGATTTCCTCACTGAGCGGTTTCGTACGCTCGAAGCGGTTGAAAATACAACTGCAATGGCTATTTCGGTTCCCACATCGAAACCTCCGCAAAATTCGGTTCCAGCCACCCGAAAGGCTAATACATTTGAAGCCAAGGTGACCACCAAACCAAAATCCTGTGATCTCTATATGAAGGAGAATCACCCGGTGCGTCGATGTCCCCGCTTTCTTCAGATGCCGGTGCCAGAGAGGGTGGCATACATAAAGAAAAAGTCCCTTTGTCTGAACTGTTTCGCAAGAGGACATCAAATAAAAGATTGTCCGAGTCAGCACAATTCCTCCGGTTCTCACAATATTGTCCGGACATACTTTACCTCTGAGGCAAGGTCCTCACGAGATAAGTTGCTAGGTACAGCCATCGTGGACCTTTGGCACAAGGGCACTACCTATCCTTCACGGGCGTTATTAGACCCGTCTTCGGAAGCCAATTTTATATCCGAAAGAATGTTCCGGGTCATGAAGTTACCATTCCAAACTGTCAGGCATGTAACAGGCATTAACGGAAAGGTCAATAGAACCTTAAAGGTCTGTCACATAAGGATTCGGTCATCACATGGCCCTCCAGTCCAGATAGAGATAGAAGCTTTTGTCTTGTCCCAAGTTGCTGATGATTTGCCGTCATGTACGATAGCCCAAGCCACACTGGAAGGAATGCCCAATATTCCTCTAGCAAGTCCACAAACGGAGTAAGTCTCAATGACATACCTTACCCTGGTCCGTAATTTATTTGGGCTTTACATGCTTTTAGGAAAGTTCTGCCTATCAACATGTCATATACATATATTTGCAAATTTATGGATATAAAATTTTTGTTCTGTCGGAGAAAGTTTGCTGGGTGCAAGAAAAATGATTTCTTTTAATTCTACTGCTCCTTCAATAATGTGTATTTTGGAATCTCCTAAATGGGTTTTGAAATTAAAACAGTTTTCGGACATTATGTTTATTGAAGATCCTGTGTCGACTATCAAAGGTTTATTGTTCATTATTATTCTGATGAAGGACTTGTCTCTATCTCTTCTTCCGATTGTTCCGAGGCATTCTGATAAAAATTTTCTGATGTGTCCATTTTGCTAATTCCACTATTACTTTCTGTATGATTTTGATTATTCTTTGGATTTTGAGCCCTGTCGATATTTAATTTTTGTTGAAATTCTTGGAAAAGTTTTTGGTTTTGTGTTGTATCTGATTGTTTTGTTTGAGACGGAGTTGTACTATTGGGTACAAAAGATTTTCCACTTTTTTGGCTTTGATTTTGGCTTTGATTTGATTTTCTGATTTCTGTTATATTATCCTCGTATAACCCTTCTCTTTGAGCTACTTGTTTCAACTTGCTAATTGTGGTTATATCATATCTAGCTTCATAAATAATCTATCGGGTAATTTTTGTTGATTACATCTTTTATAGTGTTATTTAAAGCATTTGTATAAAGAAAAGTGTTATTTGCATCGTTTTCAAGATTAAGCTTGTTTGTGAAAATATAGGATTTGTCTTCTAATTTCTATAGTTCTCTAGTTCTATAGTTGGTGTTGTAGAGGCGTCGAAGAAGTTCCTCACATGGGGTCATGGGGTTGGATATAGGCGCATGATGAAATCTATCCTCCTTATGAATGATGTCAGATTCTCTGGCCATCATAGTTTGCCACCTGTTTTAACCCCCTTGATTGAGGTGGGCTTCTGGGAGTTCTACGGCCATTTTTGTTTCTTTTTAGTGGTGTTTTATTTTATTCGCACACAAGTTGGCGTTTTGTTACACAATTGGAGTTTATGGTTGTAACATACACAGTTGATATTTCAGCACACAGTTGGCGTTTCTATAGCAATGCTCAGCTCGATGTCTTTTATCGAAGTTTTTTTATAGGCTTGTTGTGAGCGTTTTCAATGTTTTCTTTTAAATTAATTTTGAATTAAATTCACAGACCAGTCAGTGATCTTTTTAATTACTTCTTCATAGCCGGTTGGTGAAAAGCCATACAAATCTAGAAAAAGCATCCACAGCCGTCAGAACATATTGGTATTGCTTCGCTGTCGTGTCCATCGGACCCAAATGATCTATGTAAAGCGTTTGTAGTGGCGTATACCCTTTCTCTATGCATTGAAGACAGCCCTCTTGTTTACAAAACTGTTTACTGAAAATAATGCAACTTATACAATTAGCAATCACTTTAGCTACTTTCGTTTTAAGATGTGGGATCCAATATTGCTGTTGGATTGAGTGCATCGTCTCGCCGTTGAGAAATGACTTACTTCATGCGAACCTTGAATCACCTTAAATTGGTGCCGAAATCATTAAGCTGAGCATGAATATTTCTATATATATATATATATATATATATATCATAGCTTGCAAAGAACTGTTGGCACTTCAATTGTCTTCAAATAAGTGTCTTTCACTCACACAATAATAAAGAAGCTTGCAAAAAACTGTTGACACTTTTCAATTGTCTGCAAATAGGTGTCTTTCACTCACACAATAATAAAGAATCAGAAATCAGACAGAAACTGTTTTTGTCGCGACTGACTTAGCTCGCTCGCGCTCTGATCTAGACAGTTATTTCTATTTTCGATTCGCTCAAGGCAAACACTGATCGATTGCTTGAGTTAAATGAAGCAAATTGTCTTTTGCGTATGTATGGGTAAACACACGCGATTGATGCGTTCTTTTTCTTGGCATGATACATATTAATTGCGTTTGTGAAGTCAGTGTGTGCGGAGCATTATAGTTTTTGCAAAATGGGAAAAGACGAAATTAAACCAGAGGGCCGGGGCTAACTTCGACCGCGTTAAAGTTTGTATACCCTTGCAACTTTTTTGGTAACTCTTTTTTTACCTATAGCCATCAAAATAGAAAAACGTTTTATCTAAAAAGGCTAATCTTTGCGAAAGAACGGCCTACAATCTTAGCTTAGGAAATAACGAAGATATTGATCAAAGTCACTGTTTTCCACC
This sequence comes from Drosophila willistoni, assembly GCF_018902025.1. Classification (NCBI taxonomy): domain Eukaryota; kingdom Metazoa; phylum Arthropoda; class Insecta; order Diptera; family Drosophilidae; genus Drosophila; species Drosophila willistoni. Next base: position 117,572 of record NW_025814436.1, read on the forward strand.
GATCGTTCCTATGGTAGCTATATGATATAGTCACCCGATCTTTATCAAATTCGGCACGGTCATTAACAGATATATTAAACCAACAAATGGTTAATTTGAAAGCAATCGCGTCAAAAGTAACGAAGTTATTGACAAAAGTCACTATTTTCGAAAGATCGTTCCTATGGGTGCTATATGATATAGTCACCCGATTTTGATCAAATTTGGCATAGTCGTTTATATGTGTAATTAACTAACCAATATTAAATTTCACGATAATAGCTCAGAAAATAACGAAGTTATTGAGAAAAGTCACTGTTCGTGACTTTGATATTTGTATGGGAGCTATATGATATAGTGATCCGATCCGGCTGAATCCGAGATATACAACGCCTGCTGTATATACAAGCCTACATGCAAAATGTTATATGTATAGGTATAGGTAAAATCATGTATAGGTAAAATCAAAGTAGGCCAAAAATTAAGAATCAAGTAGTCTGCTGCGACTATTTTTGCGACTGCTGCTTCCGTCGACTTCCGAATTTGGCCAATAGCAACAGTCGGAACAGTTCCTAGTATTAAAATGTATAACTTGGGTGTTGCTATCAAAGCAATCTGTTTCGGGTTTTTGCTATTGCTGCTGCTGTCGGGTTTTTTGCTTTCGGATTTTTGCTGTTTGCTGCTGCTGTCAAAATTTTCTATTTCGGTTATTTGCTGCTGCTTTTGCTGTCAGATTTTCTGATTTCGGTATTTTTCGGAAGCAAAAGCAACACAAAGTATTTGTTCTCATATTTGCTAAACAGTCACAGCAATGAATAGCACAAAATTTATGACTTTTGCTAATTCGACTACAGCAATTTAAACACTGTTTTAAAATAATATTATATTTATGCATACAGTATAACATCTGACAACGGAAGAAATATGAGAAAAGCAGTTCTAGTTTTAAACGATGCTACAGAGGACTGTCTTTTTAACGACGATACGCAAGGTGAAAGTGTTATAAATGAACTAGACACCATTGAGTTGGCCAATATTCACCTAGTGAGATGTGCAGCACACACGTTGCAATTGTGTGTAACTGATGTGAATAAGATCAACGAAATTAACGATAAAATTTCTTCTTGTCGCACATTATGCGAAATGCTGCGCACAGAAACTAATAGGTAAGTAATGTTGATTTAATTCACAAATAAATATAAATACATCTTTGCATATTTGTTACCTGTACACACGTTTATTAATCGAACATAAAAAAACATCCCATCGCTTGACGAAATAGCAAGATGGAATTCAACTTATTTGATGATGACAAGGACTTTCTGACTACCGAGTCTTACATTTATGTTGACGCACATTGGAACCGGATGGAGTCTTATATTGACGCATTTAAGGAATCATATGAAGCTACCTTAAAGTTGCAAGATAAAAATCTAGTTTTTAGTGAGTTCTTTATTATTTGGATGGAGCTTAAATTGGCATGCGAAAAAAGTACAAATTTCATAAAAAGAAACTGTTGGCCCAGATTAAGATACGAGAGTTAAAACTTTTAGAAAATGAAGCAAAGTTAGCTGCCATTTTTATGGACCCAAGAGTTAATTGCATATTGAGTAATGACCAAAAACGGGTGGCAAAGCTTAATTTAAAAAATATCAAAGAAGCTAACATCGGCTATGCCGAAGTTATATACCCTTGCAGTCCTTGGTAATAATAATTTTACATGTTTGTTTTCTGCAACTCAATTCATCAATATACAAACAAAACAATTTTACTCTCTATTTTACAATTTGTTCTTCCCTCATTCCCAAAGCAAAGCAACGCACGCATACATATACAGTTATGTAACGTTGCGTCTGTGTGTGTATGCATGTACTCTGTTGATGACGAAAAACGTAGTAGACAGCAAGCAGCGCTGCCGGTAGAGCTGGGAGCAGAGCCGATTATTATATTGACTGTAACTTGTGTTATATCTATCCGATCACATTCAAATTTTGGGATCTGGGGTTTTATATCCAATATTATCACATATGTAAATTTCATAGCATACTCAAATTTTTATGAAAATATTTCTTCTAGTTCTTCTAGAGCTATATGATATAGTGGTCCGATCCTGATGCTTTTCATATTCATTTCGTATGCGTGCGTTGCTTTGCTTTGGAAATAAGGGAAGAAGAAGAACAAATTGTAAAATAGAGAGTAAAATTGTTTTGTTTGTATATTGATGAATTGAGTTGCAGAAAACAAATTTTGAACATGTAAAATTATTATTACCTAGGACTGCAAGGGTATATAAATTTCGGCATAGCCGATGTTAGCTTCTTTGATATTTTTTATTATTTTCATTGTTATTTACATTTATGTATATGTGTGTATGTATTTACATGCACACGATAGGCAAAGATCATTTCTGTTGAGATTTTTAGTGAAACTGTCTTTTGTTGAGACTCTTTATGTGAGCGAAAATCGTATTACTCTTTACGCGACACTCATTTGAGAGCGTCACACGAATGAGTCAATGAAAGGCGCTTGACAAAAACCAATTCAAAACAAAACAAAGAGAGCCGCTCAGAGCGAGATCGTTTCTGGACAATTATGATATACATATATCACCATTTGGAAGTGGTTTGTAACTCTTTAACGAGCCAACTAAATATGCAGCAAGTAAACGTATAAAAGTTTAAAGAATTATCAATGTGTATTTTTAGATTAAATTTCCTTATTTTCCTTTTTTGATTAATCAATTATTCTTTATGTAAATCTTTTGGCAAGATCATATATATGTGGGGTTGGGTTCGTAACGCCGAATGGCCAGACCACCTCAGATCAGCTGTTAAACGACGGTGTGGCAAGCGATCCATATGAGACGAGGTGGCAAGCAACCCACGAAAACGACGATGTGGCAATGCTGCTACGAGAAGACGAAGAAGAACTTTTTAAGACGAGCCAACGACGAGAAGACGTGATTTAAAATATGTATTAAAGACGAAAGACGGGTATTAGAAGAAGTAAAGAAGTGTTAAAGACGAAGACGTGTAAAAACCTAAAGACGAAACAATTACCATTCAATTCAAACATTTTTATAGTTACTAAAACCTAATTATAATTTAAAATAAAACCTATTACCATATAACTAAATATAAATCAAACGGGACTACTTATTTCTACGGAATCGGAACCTAGTCCACGAAATTGGGCGCTCGTCCGCGATCGGTTATAAGAGAATGGTAAAAAGAATGCTGAAAAGTGAATTGTGAAAAGAAAACTGTGAAAAGATTGCTGAAAAAAAGTATAAAGAAGTTAAAGGAAAAAGTGACTAATAGAATATAAAACAATAAATGCTGTAAAAAATAACCCAACATTTTTTCCCCATCATAAACAAAATGCCGTGTTTAAAAAATTTTATTAATGCTAAAATAGCTAGTGCCAGTAGAGCAAGCATTAATGCTTTGCATAAATATGTATATGAGCGAGAGGGAGACAGAAGCAATCGGCAACGGTTACGAGAATTTTCTGGATTCAGCTTCGATGAGAATGACGCGCAATACGAAATCAAGAAAATATACGTTGAACAGAACTTGTCTGAACGTGATATACTCGGTATAGGTATATATCATCCATATTGCATTGCTGCCATCATGAATCTCGTAAAGACCGCTGGAGAGTTTGAGATACCAAACGGTACATATAAGAATTCGTACTGTCCTTTCTGGCTTCAGAAACGATGACCGCTTCTGGTGCTTTTATTGTCTATCGGTACCTCATCACCGGTTCCTACATAGATCAAAATAGTTATGCATCCCGGTGGCTGTACCGATAGAGTGCTCGCTTGGCAATACGAATGTCCATGGTTCGATTCCCATTTCGAAACCGACCATAAGGTTTTTTTATATTTTTTAATAAAACTAATTTTATATATTCTATAATAAAAAAGTAAATTAAGCAAAAAATAAAGAAACAAATATGTAAATCAACGAAAACAAAACAAAATTTTAAAATAGAGAAAAACCTTATTTAAGCCAACGATTTTGAGTTGGGAATCGAACCATGGACATTCCTATTGCCAAGCAAGCACTCTATCGGTACAGCCACCGGGATGCATACGAAGCTGATGCCAATATTTCTTGATATTCTTTCCACAGCTGTTGAAATGCGATGTTGTACAACTTCACGTCACACACACACTACGAAGCCTGAGCATGTACAGACAAGTGTACACATACATAGACAGAACGAAATCACAAGCGACATACGCCTGCCTTCGTCGTTCTGTAGTCTGTGCTAGACTGAAATTTTTTCGTAGCTGCTTGGCCCTCTCCCCACTTGCAGTCACATATTGTTTGTTTTGTGAAAACGAAGAGCGCAACGACGAAAGCAGCGACGAATTTGGCGACCAAGAGGGTAACGAATGTGCCGCTCACAGTAGTGTGTACAATTATGCAGAAGAAAACGTTGAACAGAAAGAGAAACAGAATTCACAAAGATGTAAGAGAAACAGTGGAGACGAAAAATGTTATAGTGACATTTCTATGCGTTTTGGTAAGAATTTTCGTGACATAGAGGACACAATTAGATCATTCAATGGAACAAATTCAATTGGAATTCAGAATTCAAAGATCCGGCTCTTTTGATGGACTTTAATGACCTTCAAAAATTAGTATTTGCAAAAAAGTCGCTAAGAGGCAATGCCAAGCTATTTGTTTACTCAAAAATGCACTAAATCAATGTTATCCGCCAAGACTTATTTAAAGAACTAAGTGAGAAAAAACGTTTGTCGTGTTGGATTTGGCGGTGATCGGTTGGGCATTTCGAAAAATCAAGTAAAATCGATAATGATGACTATGTTCTTGACTTTTATGTTGTTCCGATGAAGTGTATCGATATTAAAATAATCATTGGTGAACAGATTCGCCTTCTTGCCGAATTAATTTTCGATCGTTATGGTCTAACAGTGCATAAATATGTCGAGAATGAGATCGAGATTTCGGAATTGAATATAATGAAAATTGAAGCTATAATAATGACGAATAATGACGAAATAAATATAAATCAAGCTGCGGGTGAAAAAACTAAAATTGACGGTTAAAACAAAGTCAGCCCAAATCGAGATGAACATAACTTTAAATGCCGAAACCCCAATATTTTCCCGTCCGCGCAGACTACCGTTTCAAGAAACAAAAATAGTCGACGAACGAATTGTAGAGTGGATAAACAACGTTATAATTTAAGAATCTAATTCAGAGTTCACAAGTCCTGTAGTCCTCACCTCCTCACCGAGACTTTGTATTGATTTATATACCAATGGTCGAATCAAATGAAAAGTACACATCGTTTGTGACTCAGAATGGCCAATATCAATTTAAGAAAGTACCTTTTGGGCTCTCCAATTCACCTCGTGTGTGTCAACGGCACATTAACGCAATATTTCGACCTCTTACTCGCCGAGGTATTGCACTTCCCTACATAGACGAGGTAATAATTCCAGCAAAAGATGAAAAAGAAGCTGTTTTAAATTTAAAAGAAGTCATTACTACCTGTCCATAATCGTTGGACTTGAACTCAACATTAAGAAGTGTCGTTTTTTGAAAGACGAATCCAATTCTTAGGACATATTATTGAAAATCAGATGTTGTATACGACAATTGAAAAGATTGAGGCCGTTTCTAAATTTCTCAGACACCTAAGCAATAGCAGAGTTTTTTGGGTTTAAGTGGGTATTTCAGAAAATTTATACCCAACTACGCAATCATTGACAAGCCATTAACAGACATGTTGAAATCCAATAATAAATTCTATCTAGGTGCAGCACAAGAGTATGCTATCAATTTATTAAAGAAGAGTTGACCGAAAATCTAGTTTTAAAGATATATAACCAGAAGTACGAAATCGAAGTTCATACAGATGTTTCAATAGATGGATTTGGTGCAGTCCTCTTGCAAAAATCAGATGAAGACGACGAATTACACCCTGTTTATTTTATGAGTAAGAAGACTTCAGATGCACAGCGCAAGTATTCGAGTTATGAGCTGGAAGTTCTAGCAGTCATTGAGGCCGTGAACAAGTTTAGAGTTTACCTTTTAGGAATAAATTTTCGTTTGATAACTGACTGCAATGCTTTTACGAAGACACTTGATAAGCAAAGTTTGTGCACAAGAGTTGCACGTTGGGTCTTATTTCTACAAGAGTATAATTTCAAAATTGAACATCGTCCTGGAACACGTATGAAGCATGTAGACGCCCTGAGTAGATATCCAATATTAACAATAACTGAAGATAGTATGAGTATCGGACTGAAGCAAGCTCAAATGCAAGACGAACAACTTAAAGCTATTAAGCAAGTACTTACCCATAAAAAGCAGTCCTATGACAATTATTTTTTAAAGTCAGATATTTTGTACAAGCTCGTAAATGACGTCGAATTAATTGTAGTACCAAACAGTATGCAGAAACTAATAATTAGCCGAGCACATGACAGAGGTCACTTCGCAATCAAAAAGACTAAGGAGTTGATTTGCAAGGATTATTATATACCAAATATCGAGGATAAATAGAGAAAAACATAAGCTGCTGTATACCGTGTATCATGAGTAATCGCAAAAGAGGTAAGCAGGAGGAGGGTCTGCTACATCCACTGCAAAAAGAAGACGTCCCGTTGCACACATATCATGTAGATTTTTCGGGTCCCCTTGACTCGACGCATAAGAATTATAAGCATATCCTAGCCGTAATTGACTCATTCACTAAATTCTGTTGGCTGCGAACGAATTTATAGCAAAGCTGTCTGCACAGAGTTCAATTTTCGGTAATCCTTCAACAATTATTTCGGATAGAGGTGCTGCTTTCACCGCAGATATCTTTATTCAGTATGGCCGAGATGAAAACATTAAATTGGTGAAGACGACAACTGGTCTACCCCGAGTAAACGCACAAGTTGAGAGGTTGAATGCAATTATAATTTCAGTACTATCTAAGCTCAGCATCGACGATCCAACGAAATGGTACAAACACGTATCCAGAGTCCAACAAGCAGCAATTAATTCCACGCCAACTGGTCTACCCCGAGTAAACTGACAATTTGAGAGATTGAATGCAATTATAATTTCAGTGCTATCTAAGCTATCTAAGTTGGTAACGCCGAATAGCCACCTCAGATTCTACGAGTGCTAAATATACTTAACGGAACCCAATTATGACGACAGTTGGAAGTTTGGAACCGTTTGACTTGGGACAGCCAAATAAATGGGGCTCATATTTGGAGCGATTTAAATTGTTCCTGCTCGCCAATGTTGTCAAAGACGAGGGTCGCAAAAAGCATCTTTCCTCACATTGCACAGTGGATCCACTTGTATGGAGACGCGGCCATAAATATAGATATAGTTATGAAAATTTTAATAAATATTTAAAACATGTAAAAAAAAAATTGGGCAGATCGGACTACTATATCATATAGCTCCCATATGAGCAATCGGACGAAAAAAAGTACTTTGTACACACGGTAGGAGTATGATGTGGACTTAGAAATCCTAACCCAAATTTGGTTGAAATCGGACTACTATATCATATAGCTCCCATATGACCAATCGGTTGAAAACATTGATTTGTATAGAAATTGTTCGAGATTTTAGAAGTACTGCAAACAAACTGTTGCATTTGGCGTAAGTACGATGTTCGAGCTGGAATCGGATAACTATATTATATAGCCGTCATAGGAACAATCAGATAAAAAATATATAAAATAAATAATACCATGGATACGCAGTTATTAAATCATTCGCAGTATCCACTGCGTAATTTTAAAATTTTCCGACGTCGTTCATTTCCTTTGGCTTTGCTCCGCAAATGTAGCACACTGTCGACGATGATGTATATAGGGCGTTGCAAACTTTCCCATCTACCATAGTAAGATACAAGCTATGTGTAATCAGAATTTTTCTATGCAAATTGATACTTCGGTTGGTCTTAATTGGGTTATTTTTTCCCTAAAATATTCTTCTTCTTTAATCGAAAGTTCGGTCGTCTCTTTTTTGAACTGGAACCGGTCCAACAACAGTATCGAGTTGAAGATGGTCTAGGGTTTTTCAAATAACTTTACCATCTATTTGCGTAACAAGCTGCAGAGGAACGTACGATGTGACAAACAAGCTCCTGTCGTCCAACTCAGTGTTTGAAACTATATATTCTCTGCACCCGGTACTTCCATTAAATCCCCATTTGCCGATTAAAAGTAGATTTTTAATGGAGTCTTCAGTGACCGTAGCAACAACATCAGCTTGAAGCTCTAATATGCTCGAGACTGTGTTATCCAATAAACTTTGAAGATCGACTTCTGCGGAGGATATGTTGTCAGGATACCTAGCTTTTTGAAGCTTAAAATGCATTGATAGCTCGGAAAAAAATTCAATAACACTTTGCTGTTCACGAAATTCCGTATCAGCAGATATTGATGCTTTGTCATTCCGGTCTGGCAATACGTTCCGGCTTTGATTTTCATTGAGTAATGCAGAAACAGCGGTCTCATCAACTTCTACCAGCTGAGCTAAACGCCGACGCTTTGTTCTCGTGGAAGAAACCATAAAATTTAGTTTTTTACGGCCACGTGGAGCACTTTCCGTATTTTCCTTGTGTATATTTTTCGTATTCAATAAAATTGATTCCTTTGTACCAATCAGACTCATATTGTAAAAGGGAAGATTTCTTACAAATAAGTTGAATAAGCGCATTGAATTCTTCTAGTAAGCCGTTGTTTTCAAAATTTCGCTCTACATCAGCAATTACTGCTTGTAATTTTTCAGCGTTTGTGACTTTTTTGAGCACCATAAATTAAAATATGTATTAAACACACATCTGCAAGTTTCTGAAGCTGACTTTTCTTATACATCCTTTATATCCTTCCGCTCCTCCAGCTTGCATTGGCGGAATTCCTGATAAGTACAACATTTCCTTAGTGTGTTTGCCCAACGTTTTTTCCATTCCACGCCCACTCATTTTTTCTCACTTGTCCAATTCCATTTTTTATTTTTTCCATCCACTTACATGTAACCATACATATGTAAAACTTGTCACACACACATTTACATATATTTTCCACAACTGTTTGCCAAGTCCGCGTAAAAGATCAACAAAAAAAAAGGAAAAATTATTAAAGCGTTATAAAGGAAGTAAAAAAAAATTAAATTAAAGTGTTCACCTCGATTTCTTCTGTGTTAAACTATTTCAATGGTCTAATTATCCAATTAGTTTCCTCACGCGCGTATCCACATACCGGTGCACACACATACATACATACATACATTGATACATAATCCATTTCGGTGCAAATGTATTGAATTTCCTATAATTTGATCGAGTTCGTAGGTGCTGCAAAAGCGATCAAGCAGCGGCACTATGCTGTATCTCCGGCCATAGAAAAATTAATGTACCAAGAGATAGATCGTATGCTTGCCCTTGGGGTAATAGAAGAATCAAATAGCCCCTGGTCATCACCTGTTGTACTGGTGCGCAAACCAGGAAAAGTTCGATTATGTATTGACAGTCGAAAACTTAATGAAGTCACGATTAAAAATGCTTATCCTATGCCTTTAATTGAAGGAATTCTTAGTCGGTTACCGAAAGCAGAATTTATTTCAAGTATTGATCTAAAGGATGCTTATTGGCAAATACTAGCCGCTAGCGACCGCGAGAAAACGGCATTTACCATACCAGGAAGACCGCTCTATCAGTTTACTGTGATGCCCTTCGGTTTGTCAAACGCACCTCAAACAATGTCCAAACTTATGGATCGAGTGATACCACCAAGTTTGCGAAATGAAATTTTTATATACTAAGATGACCTTTTAGTATTTTCGGAGTCCTTTGAGAGACATATTTCAGTATTATCCGAGTTAGCTAATACACTAATCCTAGCGGGACTTACCATTAATGTGAGAAAAAACAGTTTTTGACTCATAGAAGTCAAATATCTTGGCCATGTTATTGGTATTGGAACCATTCGAACGGACCCTGATAAGGTGTCAGCGATCCAAGAATTCCCAGTGCCCAAGTCTAAAAAGCAAGTACGTAGGTTTTTAGGTCTCACGCGATGGTATCATAAGTTTATTTCCGACACGTTGAAGCAAAAACGAAAATTCATTTGGTCTGAAGAAGCACAAAATTCATTTGATTGGCTAAAATATTCTCTGTGTACAGCCCCTGTTCTACATAGCCCTAATTTTAACGCTCCTTTTTCTATACACTGTGATGCTAGTCATACAGGTGTGGGAGGTGTACTTATGCAAATCGATAACGAAGAAAATGAAGTGCCTTCATGTCACGAAAACTAAATCAGTGTCAAAGGGCTTATTCCGTAAGGGAAAAAGAATGCCTAGCGGCTGTCCTATGAGTACAAAAATTTCGAGTTTATATTGAGCGTCAAGAATTCTCTATTATTACAGATCACGCGTCCCTAAAATGGTTAATGACGCAAGTTGACTTAAGTTCTAGATTGGCGCGATGGGCACTTAAACTGCAAGGATTCTCATTTAAAATAATGCATAGGAAAGGCTCACAAAACATAGTTCCTGACGCTTGATCCCGAGTACATACTGATGATATATCAGCTATTACCTTAGCGAATGGTTTCGATCTATCGTCAGACGCCTTCGACGCTGACGAATATAAAGATTTAAAAGCTAAAATTCAATTAAAGCAATCCCAGCTACCCGATGTCAAGGTTATAGACAAATACATTTATCGGCGAACAGAACACGCATCCGGTGATCGTGTAGCGGATGACCTGTGCTGGAAGCTTTGGATTCCAAAATCGTTAATTCTGGATGTGATACAATAAAATCACGAAGACCACTTAGCGGCGCACCGTGGAATAAATAAAACACTGGAGCGGATCAGACGCTATTTTTATTTGCCCAACCTAATAGGTGATGTAAAGGAATTTATTGCGAACTGTTCTGTTTGTAAGACTACTAAGCATTCGAACACCTATTTGCGTCCCCCAATGGCCAAATCAGAGCAAACATATAGGGTTTTTCAAAAATTATACATAGACTTTTTAGGCCCATATCCCAGAAGCAAACTCGGAAACATAAGGATCTTCGTAGTTCTCGATCACTTCACTAAATTTCCTTTTTTAAAAGCGGTTCGAAAATTTACTGCAGATGCTGTTATTACCTATCTGGAAACAGAATTGTTCCATTGTTTTGGCATTCCGGAAGTAGTTGTATCAGACAACGGATCTCAGTTTAAATCCCATCAGTTTAAAGCACTGCTGGAGAAGTATAAAGTTGGACATTCCTTTACCGCAGCGTATGCCCCGCAAGTAAACGCGTCCGAACGGGTAAATAAATCGGTGTTAGCTGCAATAAAGTCTTATGTGAACAAAGATCACACCTATTGGGATGAAAACCTTAGTTCAGTTGCATGTGCGCTAAGATTCAGTTGTCACTCGGCCATCAAAAATAGTCCGTACCGTGTATGCTTTGGCCAACAAATGATAACGAACGGTGCAACTTACCCCCTGTTAAGAAGTTTAAACCTATTAGAGGATAGATGTATTCAGTTTGACCGTACTGATTCTCTGGAAATAATTCGTCAGACTGCGATCAAGGCTGTAGCAAAACAGCATGAACGCAACGAAAAAACATATAATTTGAGAAGTCGAGACGTGTCATTTCAACCAGGTCAAGAAGTTTACCGACGTAATTTTCAGTTGAGTAATTATTAGAGAGCTGCATGAATGAGTGAAAAGTCAAATGAATCCATTCGATTTGAATTCGAATGAATGAGTGACAGCTACACAATGAAATGAATGAGTGACAATTCAAAGCATCGAATTGTACTAAGGCACTCGAATCATTAGAATTATTCGAATTGACTCATTTTTATTAGGATGTTTAAAAGCAACAAAAACTAATTATTTAATCAAAATTTGCGATATGGGGGCAGTTTTGGATTTGACAATTTGGGACAAATCTTGTAAAGTCTAATTTTTCTAAATTAGATTTCTAGTTGCCACGAACCGTGAAAAAATAAATAATGCTATCTAATAAAGGTATTATAAAATAAATAATAATTATAAATTTAATTGTGTCTATGCATTCGAGCCTCTCGGTCCTGTCAATGCTTATCGCGAGTACTTAACCAAAAAAAAAAAAAAAAAAACTAAAAAAACTTGAATCCGTGGAATTCAGGTCTTACTACACGTGTACCCAACGTAGCAGTTGCAACACATTGGCATGACCTAGGGACATTCGAAGACAATGTTCTTGTAATACTTAGACATCCAATACTTATAAGAGTTATTTGTTCACAGAGAGAGAGGATACGAATAATGTTAACGTTAATGTGCTTAATCGAAAACGGGTGCTCCCAGACAAAATCAGAGGCTTCTGACTACCTTAAATCATCTTATCTATTTTTGAACAGCCTCCGTTTCGAAAGATTCTGGACTAAAACTGTAAGTCAAACCATAAAAGAAATATTATTAATTGATTCGGGTTATTCGTTTTTGGAGCCTTTGAATATGTTGGACGTTGGTGCCATTGCCAATACTTGAATTTATTAGGAAATTTAACCGTCTAGTTTTTATTTTTATCCTTTTCTCTCCCGGCATCAGTTTGATATGATTCGATTTTTTGTAAATTTGATTAAATTTGGTTTTTGTAACCTAATCTCGAGATAACGAGTAAGATAATTATGTTTAATAACCGCATTGCTGCATCGTATATGGTATGAAATTGAGGATAAGATTCAAACTTATTTTTCGACCAGTATTTAGTTTAAGATTTCAAAGTATGAAGATAAGCTTGAATACCCCAAAAGAACAAATTCGGTAATCAGTAACCGGTAATTTCGTACTAATCATACTTTAGGGACTTCTACATATTAACTTCATTAATTCTGAATATAATCGTTTGTTCCCGAAAGAGATATTAAGAATGAATTAAATTAGGAAATGAATCCTGCCTTGTTCATAAGTTTAGAAATTATAAAACTATTGTTCTTTGAAATGAACTTCCTATAATCGTTAAATTTTGGGGAACCATGCAACCGACTGAGAGATAAAAAGAGGCCGTAAGACATGTTGGAGGGATCCTCAATTCAGACGTGGCCCGAGGATCATGGGAGGGTGGGCGTTCACATGATAGGCCTATAGGATATCATGACATAAACCAACATGTATGCCTCTTGGTACTACATAGTTTGAAGTGTTCTTGTTTCTGGTCTCCTCAGGCCTTCTTTCTTTCGCATCTAAACCTGTACCGTTATCCCTTGGTGTCCTTAAGTACGCGAATTTAAAATTTTACGTCTGTATCGAATGTGAGTAACTATAGTTCTGGCTAATCTCTATCGTGTAACCCACTCCCAGCCGACCTGACCCTAGCCGAACCTATCGCGTCACATCTGCTCAACACTCCTTGTGAGATTCAACGTTACATGCTACAAAGGAATACCCAATGATTAAATATTCCTCCCCTTTAGCAGCGATTTTCTTATTGTGAGTCTTGTTCAGAGCAAAAGCCTTAGCTCCAAAGATTCTGAGGTGGGAAACTTTTGGTCTTCTACCAAACCAAGCCTCATAAGGCGTCATATTTACCAAGGAATACGCTTGAGCCCACAGTATCTTATCTTATAAGCCCAACACATTCGATATATTTTCCGAAACTTTGGGAAATTTCTTTACAGATATTTTACTTTTCGCGCACGTAGTACAGGCGTCATTATTTCCTGTTAGATTATTTTCTTTGATCTTTAGGCCATGCACCATTTCATTTTTCGACATTTTTTGCATACTTGCAAAGTTCAAATGGCCAAATCGACTGTGCCATTTCAAAACGTCACTATTATGCACACCGAAGTGCAGACTTTCTTTCACTTTGGGTTCAATAATAACAATCTTTAGATCTGAATATCTCAATCTTTTGTTTATCTTTTATTATTGCCCAACCACTTTTAAATGTCGCTTCAAAGCCTTTCTCTTCTCTTTTTGACACAGATGAAATTTGTCTGGAATTCTTTCTGAATGCAACGAGTTCTCTCCCGCGAGATAAACTTTTTCTGTGTTCTTTAAAATCTGTAAACAAATTTCTGTCACTACACATATGAACAGTTGCTCGACTGTCCGCACACAAAGTCGAATCTTTAAACTTTTGTTTACACTGTACACTGGACAAAATCGCAAAATTTCGTTTCGCGCACGTAGTACAGGCGTCATTATTTCCTGTTAGATTATTTTCTTTGATCTTTAGGCCATGCACCATTTCATTTTTCGACATTTTTTGCATACTTGCAAAGTTCAAATGGCCAAGTCGACTGTGCCATTTCAAAACGTCACTATTATGCACACCGAAGTGCAGACTTTCTTTCACTTTGGGTTCAATAATAACACTCTTTAGCTCTGAATATCTCAATCTTTTGTTTATCTTTTATTATTGCCTTTGTTTTTTTCTTTGCAATCAGCAATAAAGTGGCCCAACTGTCCACACTTAAAACATTATTTGTTTTTCTTTGCATCATTCTTCACGTAAGCCTTCTTCTGTTTTTTTCTATTCGTTTTCTACACATACACATGATTCGCACCGTTTTCGCTTTCATCGAAATTCATTCGCTGTCTCTCTCATTCACCAAGAAGTTTGATTTTCAAATCAGAGAGAGACGGCAATACTTCTCGCGTTTCGATCGCGACGACGAAGTTTTCGTGCGAAATGTTTAACCGCGACATCAACAAAATTGATAGTATATCTTCGGGAATTCGTTTATTTCGTTTAACTTTTCCGTTAAGTCTGAGAATTCGTTTATGTCTTCTTGTATATCGACACATTCTGATGCCCGTAACAGAAGTAACTGTTTAACCCTCTAAAAATGGCAATAAGTCCGAAGCCTCTAACTATAGGGGTATCTCAAAATTGTCCGCTATTCCGAAAGCTTTTGAGAAAATTATAACTTCTCAATTGCAACATTTTTGCAGTTCTATTATTTCGCCATCCCAACATGGGTTTGTGAAACGTAGATCTACAACCACTAACCTTTTAGAATTTACATCAATAATTATCAAATGGTTCAAAAATGGTAAACAAACTCATGTCATATACACTGACTTCAGCAAAGCCTTTGATTCCGTTAATCAAACCCTATTACTTTCTAAGCTGAGCGACATTGGGTTTCCACCTCTTTTCCTTTCTTGGGTTCGAGAATATTTAACAAATAGAAAACAGAAGATACTCTTTAAGTCTTTTTTTTCCGATTCCATTCCTGTGACCTCTGCCCTATGGCCCACTGCTTTTCACACTATTCATTAACGATTTTCCATCAGTCATTGTTCATTCGCGTGTGCTTATGTATGCTGACGATGTCAAGCTTTGTCTTACTTATAAACATACAGATTCATTTAGTCGGCTACAAGCTGATCTTAAAAACTTTCAATCCTGGTGCCAGTTTAACCTACTAAATCTTAACACTGCCAAATGTAAGTTAATGACTTTTTTCATCCTCCTCAACTAGTCACTTATTTTCTAAACAATAGTCCTTCAGAACGTCTAAATAATATGAATGATTTGGGCGTACTTATGGACCATAAGTTAAATTTTAACACTCATATTTCCACCCCTATACAACTAAAGTTCTTTTTGCTTCGCTTGTCCTATTTTAGAGTATGGATCTTGCATTTGGTCACCTCAATATGAGTCGCAATAGATTAGACTTGAATCCATCAAAAGCAGTTCTTGCTATTTGCTCTTCGTGGCTTAAGCTGGGATCGTAATGTCAATTTGCCTTCGTATTCTAGTAGACTTTTCTTGATTAACCTCCCTTCCCTAACTAACCGTGGTATTATGCTTGGTTTTATTTTTAAAACACAAGCTCCTAATTGGTGATATCGATTCGGCTGAGTTATTAGCTCTGGTTAATCTGTCGGTACCATGTAGACAGAGTAGACATCCTTTGATACCTTTATCCCTTAGTCGTTGTTCTTCTAACTATACCATGCATGAACCTTTTAGGGTCCTCTCTGATTACAACCTTCTATGCACTGTAATCGGCTTAGAGTTTTCTATTTCTATTAATATGCTTAAAACAACTATCCTATTCCATTTAGTTTATAGATAGCTATAGTATTATTTGTTTGTCTGTTTTTTCTATTTTGTATTTGTCCACGCGATTCGTGCCGTGCGTTATACGGCTGCACCCCTCGGTCGGTCGGGTGTGAGGTGGGCAGTTATCTACTTGGGCTCGCGCGTAACATGCTTTGTCCTGGTGTCGTAGGGGCCACTTGAACGTACTGCGCATAGTACGTCAACGTCTAGGACGTAAGAGTGCCTCTAGGCAGGAATTTTATTTATAATTTTATTTTGTTGAACTTTTTAAAATAACTGCCAAAAAGCACTGCCAATGTTGTAAAGCACTCGGAAACTTTTATCGGTGATTTTGATAAACATATTATCGAATCATGTGTTACTTAGCGCCAAAAATTTCAGCTGCTGCACATTGTCTTTTGCTGTGTTGATAAAAGTAAATATGTTGGCTAACGGCTGCACCCTTGCGGAGCCCCAAACTGCTCGCTTTATATGATGCGGCCTTCGGATGATTTCCACCGAGGCGGCTTTGAGGCACTTGCGATTGGGAAGAAATGGGATGACCAGGTTGACTTCAATCCAGTTACTTTATTTTCTTAACCTAAAACTATAGTACAATTGTCGGCGGGCACAGAAGGTGCAACCGCATCGACCGAGATTAATTTCAAGAGTAAAATTCAAGTACAGCAAACCACGATGTCTTTTACAAAATTCAAAGTTCTGGAAATTTCCATAGAAGAAATAAGAAAGAAAAGAATTGAAGTAACGGAGCTCCAAGTTTGTCACTTCAAAGTAACTTGCGATGTTCTTGGTCTCTCTCTCTCTATCTTCGTTCGTTTTCTCTTTTTAGCAAAGAGAGGAGTCTGCCTTCAGTTGGAGCCGAAACATTCTCCCCCCTTTGATGATGACGATCTTCATCATCAAATTCACGTCAGGAAGACTCCTGCGAAAAGAAAACTGAAACGAGAAAGTAACAATTTAACGCTTAGGTGTCCATCGGGTCCTGCATGTGTCTCCATAACCCGACCTAGAGGCCAATGATGAGAAGGGAATCGCTCGTCCCTGATGAGCACTATGCATCCAACTGTTAGATTTTCCTTGGTCTGCAGCCATTTTGGTCTCCTTTGTAATCGTGATAAATATTCCGAATTCCATCTTCTCCAAAACTGTTGTGCATAATATTGACAATTCTTCCATCGATCAATCAGAGTAACTTTAGCCAATTCCGGAGCAGGAGGTGCTAAAGGCGCTTCGCCGATCAAAGTGACCGGGTGTTAATACCATTAAATCGTCAGTATCATTTGATAGGGGACATAACGGTCTTGAATTTAAACAAGACTCAATCTGTGCCAACACAGTTGCCATTTCCTCGAATGTAAAAACTAGTTCTCCGAGAGTTCTCTTTAGATGATACTTCATGGACTTCACTTCAGCCTCCCACAATCCACCAAAGTGTGGCGCTGATGGTGGGTTGAAATGACAGTTGATTCCTTCTCTCAATAATGTTGTCGCAATATGTTTCGTAATTTACGAACAATATGCCAGTTTGTCCACTTGCAATTTTTTGTTGGCTCCAATCAAATTAGTACCGCAGTCACTATAAACGTACTGCTGGTAACATTCCCATTTTCTGACCTGCAAATTGAGGCTTCATCTTAAAACATGTGATACATTTATGAATTCCAAACCGAACTGCATTGCGTCCATTAACAATCCAGAATTTCTTCTTTATAAAATTCAGCGTTAGTGAGGTTCCACCATGCAAGGTGCAAATATGACTGTAAGATATGACCAGATCTGTGAAAGGATGTTTATACGGTAATATATAAGGATAGTTTTCATTTATGGGCAACAGGGAATCTCGAAGCCTGCCTTCGAGACGTAAAACACGTTTGTTCGAATCAAAATACGGATTAAGGGACAGTAGTATGCTGTCATTTGCTATTACCTTTCCTTCCGATAGCGCCTTCCATTCAGAGTAAAAACAATCCTTCTGCACCATCCTAATCAATTCACGTAGGCCCTCTTCTAATTCCACAATTGAGAGTCCTAATCCTCTTCGTTTTGCCACAGATGTACGACAATTATATACGAAACGTTTTATATATGATATAATCCAGACGAGTCGTGTATACAATGAATACTTGCTGATAAATGCTACACTTGGCATTTCTTCCACTGATATCTAATGGCAAGTCACCTTTCTGACTTTAGTGTCAACAACCGACAGCGAATCCTGATCAATAGCATTACAAGGCCATTTGATGTCCGATCCTTGAACCATGACGGCCCATGCCACCATAATTCACACGATGCCAACTTGGTTGAACTCATGCCAACGCTTAGATAATCTGCAGGGTTATCTTTCGAGGCGACGTGTCTCCATTGCCTTTCGTCTGAGATTTCCAGGATTTTGTTTATTCGACTGGACACAAATACTTTCCAGTTGGCAGCTCCACCATGGATTCAACTGATGGTTATCATAGAATCTGACCAAAAAATAGTGTTCGAATAATTAATGTTAATTCTTAGATTCTCTTTTAGATACTTATACATTTTGGCTGCTTCAAGCGCAGCACATAACTCTGCCCTAGGTATGGTTAGTTGTTGTTTAGTTGGCGATACTTTCCCCTTTGACAATAGCAACTCTTTGTGATACTTATCCTCTACAATTGGGAAGCCGCAGCTCCATATGTTTGGTAACTCTTTCACGAGTTTCTCCCATTCTCTTTTAATAGTGTCCGGTAGCGTGCTATCAAAGCCAATTTTTTCCTTCCTCAGCTGCATGAGAATTTTGGCAGTAATCATTATCGGACTAAGCCATCCCATGGGATCAAACAGTCGTGCAATTGCTGATAGTATTGTCCTCTTTGTTGGTGAGCTCATTGGTGGAACGACATGCAAAGCAAAACGGAACTCATCTTCTTTGGGACTCCAGTATAGACCTAAAGTGCGAATAGTATCATTACCTTCCATGTGTAACAATCCGCTTATTTCTCGATGCTCAACTGGTATGTTCTCTAATAGCTTTGGGCAATTACTCGCCCACTTCCGTAGTTCGAATGTACCACTACGAAGCATTCCAATTACTTGGTTCTTGACATCCTCCGTTTCTACAATACTGTCGCCATCAGACAGTATGTCATCTACATTCTTTGATTTATAACATCCACCGCCAGTAGATATTTCTCGCATTCATCCATAGCTAATTGTTTCATAACTCTCATGGCCAAATAAGGTGTGGAGCTCGTTCCAAACATTACCGTTGTACAAGCATATTCTGCCACATAATCACTAGTGTCCGGATTCCATAGAATACGTTGGTACTGCGCGTCGTCGGGTGGAATATTAATACATCTGTACATTTTTTCAACATCCGCCATAAATACCCATTTAGCCCTCGCCAATTGAGAACGATTTGGATTTGGATTTGGATCTATTGCTAGAGTCTCATTAAGCAATTTTCCATTACTCGTCTTGC
The DNA here is from genome assembly GCF_018902025.1 of Drosophila willistoni. Taxonomy (NCBI): domain Eukaryota; kingdom Metazoa; phylum Arthropoda; class Insecta; order Diptera; family Drosophilidae; genus Drosophila; species Drosophila willistoni. The sequence continues at coordinate 137,090 of NW_025814436.1, forward strand.
TCGATCCATCGAAGACAACTCGTACCTTCGTAGTTGATGACGATTCCTTTATGACTGGGTGATGCGCTACTAGACTCCCCCAATGCTCATGCAATGCGAGCAGCTTTTATTTCGCATGTGGGTTTAGATTGATCTTATGACCTTTGCTGCCACATCTGTAATTTTTGTATCTGCTAATCCAGTTATCGTTATGGAGCCTGTTTGCGCCGTAAACGTAGCTGCTGAGCTGCATTCTCTGAATTGAACGAAACTTGTGAACCTTAATCCAAAAATGCTCTAAACTGTAAGAGATAGCCTTCTATCGACTCTACCCACACCATTGCTGTTGGTAATAAAACCTCGTCTTTATGCCTTTCCGCAATTTCTGTCGTACTCTTTCCATTAAAGCATTCGCAGATGCTGTTGGGATAACTCCCTTCCTTAGTGTGCCAAGCGACCTCTCGCATCCTGACTTGTCTACATGGAGTAGTGTATGATGCCGTCCTTGACATTTTTCACAATTTACCGCACTGTCACATGCATCTATTCGGTGATTTGGTTTAAGGCATCTAAAACACAGTCGATGCCTCACTACACATGCCTTTCGATCCGATAGTCATCTCCTTGAATATCGTACATACTCCGATATGGTGTGCATCCCCTTGACACACAATGCACAGGTCTGTCTCTCGAGTAACAAAGAAGCCTTTGTGTAGTTCTGGTTAACTCGTAACCCATGTACACCTGGCCTTGCATTCCGATGTCTATCCGTGATAGAGTTCCCTCGATATTACCTGCTGACGCCGTAATCATTTTTTGTACTGTGTTTCAAGATACTGACTGAGCTCCTCAAAGCTCGGCAATTCTGCGTTGAAGATATTGACCGCTCCCAATCTACTCTTAATTGATTCGGTAATCTCTTCATCATGTAGTACACTAAAATTTCAGACTGTTGCGAACATCCACACCAGTCTTCTCCAATGAATTCACACATGAGCGGGAAGTTTGCACAAATCTTCTCAAACTTTCCGCATCTCCATATTTTATTGGTAACTGCTGATCGAACACATCCTTGTAATATAAAAATAACACTCGTTTGTTATCATACAAATTCATCAACATTCTCCAAGCCACTTCATAGTTCGCCGCTATTAGCGTTAGATGTTCAATATCCTTAGCTGCGTCTCCAACCAATGAATCCTTCAAATAATGAAAACGATGTAAGTCGTCAGCTTGTCGCAGTGGTGTACTCTTGTTAAAAACACCTCTTAAACGCCGCCACTCAATAATTCCCGCTCAAGGTAGCAGTTTAACTGTTGGAGTTTCACTTCCTCCAAACATGTCTCATTGTCATGCACCGTCTGATGCAAACAAACTCATCAAATCAGTCGAGCCGGATTCCGATCCTTATGTCTCTGCAACTCATTTCGAATCTCAGCTACTCCCATTATGTAGGTTTCTTCGAAACAGTCTCTGATGTCTTTGTCAAAATATCTGCCCTTTATTTCCGCATTATCTCGTTCTTGCACCAGTTGGTGATGATTGCGCTGAAAATCTGCGTGAAGATGGCCATCGAGTCCAATCTGGCTTCCAGATGACTCTCGGTATGTCCCGCCTCATCCGATTTATACCGCGCCAATGACTTCTCCACGAAGTGAGCAATGTGATTTGCTCCGTAGCCAACGGTAACAGTTTTTCAGCCATAATGAACACCTACCCAAACACATCAACGTTAAATTGTACTCACCCGAATCAGTCTATCCACTGGCAATCACACTCTAAATCCAATTGCCAAGATCATTCCTCCCGGGTTTCGGCACCAAAAATATGTTGGCTAACGGCTGCGCCCTTGCGGAGCCCCAAACTGCTCACTTTATATGATGCGGCCTTCGGATGATTTCCACCGAGGCGGCTTTGAGGCACTTGCGATTGGAAGAAATGAGATGACCAGGTTGACTTCAATCCAGTTGCTTTATTTTCTTAACCTAAAAATATAGTACAATTGTCGGCGGGCACAGAAGGTGCAACCGCATCGACCGAGATTAATTTAAGAGTAAAATTCAAGTACAGCAAACCACGCTGTCTTTTACAAAATTCAAAGTTCTGGAAATTTCCATAGAAGAAATAAGAAAGAAAGAATTGAAGTAACGGATCTCCAAGTTTGTCACTTCAAAGTAACTTGCGCTGCTCTTCGTCACTCTCTTTCTCTCTTAGTTCGTTTTCTCTTTTTAGCAAAGAGAGTCTGGCTTCAGTTGAAGCCCAAACAATTTCCTTATTCTTTGCTTTATGCTGTTCTAACATAATTCTGGCTAAATTTTGATTCCTTAGCATAATCTTCTATGTTATATAGTGGATTTATATTATCAACACTATTAAAATGTTTGGGTAAGTTCGCAGTTTTACTAAATACCAACTCATATGGACAATAATCGTGTGCCATAGAGGGTGTTGGACTAAAACAATATGCGAAGTACCGTATCCATTCATCCCAGTCAGTTTTCTCAACTGAAATTTATGATCGTAAATATTCATTGAGTGTTCGGTGGCTTCGCTCCACAGGGCCTACAGTTTGATGATGATGTGCAGTTGAAGTTATCTTTTTAATTTGCAAGTTTTTGCATAAATCTTTAATTATTAAGTTTCTATATTCTGTTCCCATGTTCGAAATGAACGTCTTCATTGGACCGTACTGCAGAATGAAATCTTCAAATATAGTTTTCGCTACTGTTTTTGCACTTTTGTCTTTTATTGGTATTATTACAAGGCATTTAGTTAGATCGCAGATTAAGGTTACTGCGTATTCATTTCCGTGTTCTGATTTTGGGAGTGGACCGATCGTATCCACAATTACCCTGTCGAAAGCCAGTTGTGGCGTTTCAGTTATGATTATGGGGTTTTTGTGTGCTTTGTTATTTTTGCTTGTTGACACTTATTACATTTTTTTATATATTGAGATATATCTCGTGTCATATTCCTCCAATAGTAATGTCTTTTTATTTTGGCCATAGTTCTTAATATTCTAGTATGACCTCCTTGTATGGGGTCATCGTGGAACGTAAACAGTATTGCTTCTTTTCTTTATCTTATTGATAATAAGTCACCGCTTGAGTAGCGCTACTCTTAATAATTGTAAAAATATTGCCCATATTTTAAAGAGTCTATTGAGATAGTTTCAAGATCTTTCGCTCGATGCCACTTTGACTTGACTTATGTTGATATACCGCTTCTTTTTCGACCTTTGAAAAAATTGACCTAAGTCGAGAATTCCATTGGTATACATATCGCAAATGTTAATTCTTGCTATAACTTTCTTGGCATGTTTGAATGTGGTTAAAGAATCAGTTATTAGCAAGGTCACTACTTTTTGTAATTCGTCGTTTATGACGTCATACACATTGGGCTTAGAAGCATTAAGAAGCAACTCTTTTATGTTATATCCTTTTTCTTTTCCTGCGCAGAAATTTGACTGTTTACTTTGATTTCTGGTAGTGACTCTCAGAATTTTGTGACTGGTTGGTATATTTTGTAAGTCCTGTATAGTTATTCTCGATAGCGCGTCGGCTACGAAATTATCTTTTCCCTTTAGATATTAAAGATATTACCGTAAAATTATATTCCTCTAATTCAAGTCGCATTCTAGTTAGCTTGGAACTTGGGTTTGCCATTGAAATCAACTAAGTTAATGCTCTGTGATCTGTTTTGACAGTAAAATGTCTACCATAAATGTGTGGTCTGAAGTGCGTGATTATGCAAAATTCTTTGCTAAAATTTGGGTACTGTAACATAGTTGGGTTCATTAGTGCTGATTTTAAATGCTCGAACCCATCTTAACAATCACTTGTCCATTCAAATTTAACATTTTTCTTACATAATCTTTTTATGTGACGAGAGTATTCAGCGAAGTTTTGTATAAATCTTCGATAATAATTGCAAAATGCAATGAATCTTCTAGCGCTGTCCGCATCATGTGGGACTGGATAATTTTGAATGACATCATACTTTGTGTCATCAGGCAAGATTCCTTTATCTGTGCATTTCTGTCCCAAAAAGGTGACTTCATGCATAAAGAATGAACATTTTTCAGGATGTAACTTTAGGTTGTGTTGCCTACACTTCTCAAAAACATCTGTTAGATTATTGAGCATATGTTTTTCGGAACAACCTATAAAGAAATGCTTGCGAAGGTTCAAGTCCAGTGAATACTATAGTCATCATTCTCTGGAACGAGTTTGGCGCTATTTTTAAACCGAATTGTAATCGCGTGAAGCGATATGCGCCATTACATATGGAAAAGAATGTAATGTCTCGTGACTCTTCTAGGTCAAGGCATGAAAAATACTTTGCTCTACCTAGTTGATCTAAAATGTCATCAATTCTAGGTAACGGAAATTTATCCGACAACAATTTTTTATTAATTTGACGATAGTCAATTACCAATCGCCATTTTTTATTTTCGGAATTTGGCAATGATTTTTTATATTTAATAAGAGTGGGCTATTGTAAGGTGATACATAGGGCTCGACTATTTCGTCTTTTATAAGCTTTTGGACTTGTCATTGTATTTTATATCTATAATTTTTGTTATATATTGGTTCATCGTCCACCAGTCTTAATTTTTGTTTATAAAAGTTATTTGTTGTTATTGATTCGGTTTCTAGTCCGAATACATCACTATATTTCTTGCACAACTTCGTAAGTTGGCTGTGAAACTGTGGGGGAAAATTTTTTGATAACGTAGTTAGTACTGCGTTTTCACGCTTTTCTTTATTTGCTTCTATTATTTCGTAGCCGCAAAGTGGTTCATATTTCAAACTTGAAATGTTTACTATTTGATCTATATTTGTAGTGTTTAGCAATCGTATGACTGCGTTTTGGGGTTAGTTATGGTATTTGCTAAATAAATACCATGCTGAATTTCCTGATTTGGGATCAATACACTGTCTTCTTGTGAACTTATTTCAATTTTTCGGACAACTTGGGATCTTGCTGGCAAAACTATTGAATTGTTACCAGAACTGTAGATATTGGTACATATATCGGATATTTTAGGTTGTTTGGTCTATTATTAACCTGTCTTCGGACGGATTGAAATCTAATTGACAGTTGTATTTCCTTATGAAATCGATTCCTAGTATTTCATCACATGGAATAGCGAATTGGGTATTAACGATGTGAAAGTCGTGTGGGATTATATATTTTGAAGATTGGATTTTAACAGAAGTAAACCCTATGGATTTAGTTACTTCTTGACTGATTCCCTGTATATGTATGATTTTATTGGTTTGAATACTTTGAAAATTATCGGAATTTTCTTTTACAATAGATATTTCCGCTCCTGTGTCTATTAAGAACGTGAATCTTATTACTCTTTACTGCTGAGTATCTAAAGGTGCTTGGGAGTTTTCCGAAGCATTCTGTGCTACCATAACATTATTATTGGTATAACCGTTTTGTCGGTTATTTCCTCGGTTACCTCTATTATTCTTGTTGTAACCTCTGTTGTTTCCTCTGTTATTATTACTTCCGTTTTGCTGCGAATTTTGGCCGTTATTGTTATTATTATGGTTATTGTAATAACCACGACCATTGCCTCTACCGCGATAATTATATTTGTTATTATAATTACCACGGTTTCTTTGGGCATAATAGATGGTGTTATTTTGGAAGCTTTCTGTGGATCCCGTCTCTACTGAAAGAGTGGTAAATCTAGTGATTGCTTCTTTAGCTGATTGAAAGTGTCCCGATTCCATTAATAATTGGACTCTTGGACTTTTGGTATGACCTACCATGGCATTTACTGCCACTTTGGTAGTATATTTTATTGCCATAGTTCTTAATATTCTAGTATGACCTCCTTGTATGGGGTCATCGTGGAACGTAAACAGTATTGCTTCTTTTTCTTTATCGTTATTTGATAATAAGGTCACCTAAAAAATTATTGCCCATATTTTTAAAAGAGTCTATTGAGATAGTTTCAAAGATCTTTTCGCTCGATGCCACTTTGACTTGACTTATGTTGAGTATACCGGCTTCTTTTTCGAGCCTTTGAAAAAATTGACCTAAGTCGAGAATTCCATTGGTATACATATCGCAAATGTTAATTCTTGCTATAACTTTCTTGGCATGTTTGAATGTGGTTAAAGAATCAGTTATTAGCAAGGTCACTACTTTTTGTAATTCGTCGTTTATGACGTCATACACATTGGGCTTAGAAGCATTAAGAAGCAACTCTTTTATGTTATATCCTTTTTCTTTTCCTGCGCAGAAATTTGACTGTTTACTTTGATTTCTGGTAGTGACTCTCAGAATTTTGTGACTGGTTGGTATATTTTGTAAGTCCTGTATAGTTATTCTCGATAGCGCGTCGGCTACGAAATTATCTTTTCCCTTTAGATATTAAAGATATTACCGTAAAATTATATTCCTCTAATTCAAGTCGCATTCTAGTTAGCTTGGAACTTGGGTTTGCCATTGAAATCAACTAAGTTAATGCTCTGTGATCTGTTTTGACAGTAAAATGTCTACCATAAATGTGTGGTCTGAAGTGCGTGATTATGCAAAATTCTTTGCTAAAATTTGGGTACTGTAACATAGTTGGGTTCATTAGTGCTGATTTTAAATGCTCGAACGCATCTTAACAATCACTTGTCCATTCAAATTTAACATTTTTCTTACATAATCTTTTTATGTGACGAGAGTATTCAGCGAAGTTTTGTATAAATCTTCGATAATAATTGCAAAATGCAATGAATCTTCTAGCGCTGTCCGCATCATGTGGGACTGGATAATTTTGAATGACATCATACTTTGTGTCATCAGGCAAGATTCCTTTATCTGTGCATTTCTGTCCCAAAAAGGTGACTTCATGCATAAAGAATGAACATTTTTCAGGATGTAACTTTAGGTTGTGTTGCCTACACTTCTCAAAAACATCTGTTAGATTATTGAGCATATGTTTTTCGGAACAACCTATAAAGAAATGCTTGCGAAGGTTCAAGTCCAGTGAATACTATAGTCATCATTCTCTGGAACGAGTTTGGCGCTATTTTTAAACCGAATATCGGACATTGCGCCATTACATATGGAAAAGAATGTAATGTCTCGTGACTCTTCTAGGTCAAGTCATGAAAAATACTTTGCTCTACCTAGTTGATCTAAAATGTCATCAATTCTAGGTAACGGAAATTTATCCGACAACAATTTTTTATTAATTTGACGATAGTCAATTACCAATCGCCATTTTTTATTTTCGGAATTTGGCAATGATTTTTTATATTTAATAAGAGTGGGCTATTGTAAGGTGATACATAGGGCTCGACTATTTCGTCTTTTATAAGCTTTTGGACTTGTCATTGTATTTTATATCTATAATTTTTGTTATATATTGGTTCATCGTCCACCAGTCTTAATTTTTGTTTATAAAAGTTATTTGTTGTTATTGATTCGGTTTCTAGTCCGAATACATCACTATATTTCTTGCACAACTTCGTAAGTTGGCTGTGAAACTGTGGGGGAAAATTTTTTGATAACGTAGTTAGTACTGCGTTTTCACGCTTTTCTTTATTTGCTTCTATTATTTCGTAGCCGCAAAGTGGTTCATATTTCAAACTTGAAATGTTTACTATTTGATCTATATTTGTAGTGTTTAGCAATCGTATGACTGCGTTTTGGGGGTTAGTTATGGTATTTGCTAAATAAATACCATGCTGAATTTCCTGATTTGGGATCAATACACTGTCTTCTTGTGAACTTATTTCAATTTTTCGGACAACTTGGGATCTTGCTGGCAAAACTATTGAATTGTTACCAGAACTGTAGATATTGGTACATATATCGGATATTTTAGGTTGTTTGGTCTATTATTAACCTGTCTTCGGACGGATTGAAATCTAATTGACAGTTGTATTTCCTTATGAAATCGATTCCTAGTATTTCATCACATGGAATAGCGAATTGGGTATTAACGATGTGAAAGTCGTGTGGGATTATATATTTTGAAGATTGGATTTTAACAGAAGTAAACCCTATGGATTTAGTTACTTCTTGACTGATTCCCTGTATATGTATGATTTTATTGGTTTGAATACTTTGAAAATTATCGGAATTTTCTTTTACAATAGATATTTCCGCTCCTGTGTCTATTTAGAATACTAACTTTTTTCCCGTTGCCACATTCGTGAAGGTAACAAACGTATTTTGATTTAAACTGATGGCGTGTATCTTATTACTCTTTACTGCTGAGTATCTAAAGGTGCTTGGGAGTTTTCCGAAGCATTCTGTGCTACCATAACATTATTATTGGTATAACCGTTTTGTCGGTTATTTCCTCGGTTACCTCTATTATTCTTGTTGTAACCTCTGTTGTTTCCTCTGTTATTATTACTTCTGTTTTGCTGCGAATTTTGGCCGTTATTGTTATTATTATGGTTATTGTAATAACCACGACCATTGCCTCTACCGCGATAATTATATTTGTTATTATAATTACCACGGTTTCTTTGGGCATAATAGATGGTGTTATTTTGGAAACTTTCTGTGGATCCCGTCTCTACTGAAAGAGTGGTAAATCTAGTGATTGCTTCTTTAGCTGATTGAAAGTGTCCCGATTCCATTAATAATTGGACTCTTGGACTTTTGGTATGACCTACCATGGCATTTACTGCCACTTTGGTAGTATATTTTATTGCCATAGTTCTTAATATTCTAGTATGACCTCCTTGTATGGGGTCATCGTGGAACGTAAACAGTATTGCTTCTTTTTCTTTATCGTTATTTGATAATAAGGTCACCTAAAAAATTATTGCCCATATTTTTAAAAGAGTCTATTGAGATAGTTTCAAAGATCTTTTCGCTCGATGCCACTTTGACTTGACTTATGTTGAGTATACCGGCTTCTTTTTCGAGCCTTTGAAAAAATTGACCTAAGTCGAGAATTCCATTGGTATACATATCGCAAATGTTAATTCTTGCTATAACTTTCTTGGCATGTTTGAATGTGGTTAAAGAATCAGTTATTAGCAAGGTCACTACTTTTTGTAATTCGTCGTTTATGACGTCATACACATTGGGCTTAGAAGCATTAAGAAGCAACTCTTTTATGTTATATCCTTTTTCTTTTCCTGCGCAGAAATTTGACTGTTTACTTTGATTTCTGGTAGTGACTCTCAGAATTTTGTGACTAGTTGGTATATTTTGTAAGTCCTGTATAGTTATTCTCGATAGCGCGTCGGCTACGAAATTATCTTTTCCCTTTAGATATTAAAGATATTACCGTAAAATTATATTCCTCTAATTCAAGTCGCATTCTAGTTAGCTTGGAACTTGGGTTTGCCATTGAAATCAACTAAGCTAATGCTCTGTGATCTGTTTTGACAGTAAAATGTCTACCATAAATGTGTGGTCTGAAGTGCGTGATTATGCAAAATTCTTTGCTAAAATTTGGGTACTGTAACATAGTTGGGTTCATTAGTGCTGATTTTAAATGCTCGAACGCATCTTAACAATCACTTGTCCATTCAAATTTAACATTTTTCTTACATAATCTTTTTATGTGACGAGAGTATTCAGCGAAGTTTTGTATAAATTTTCGATAATAATTGCAAAATGCAATGAATCTTCTAGCGCTGTCCGCATCATGTGGGACTGGATAATTTTGAATGACATCATACTTTGTGTCATCAGGCAAGATTCCTTTATCTGTGCACTTCTGTCCCAAAAAGGTGACTTCATGCATAAAGAATGAACATTTTTCAGGATGTAACTTTAGGTTGTGTTGCCTACACTTCTCAAAAACATCTGTTAGATTATTGAGCATATGTTTTTCGGAACAACCTATAAAGAAATGCTTGCGAAGGTTCAAGTCCAGTGAATACTATAGTCATCATTCTCTGGAACGAGTTTGGCGCTATTTTTAAACCGAATTGTAATCGCGTGAAGCGATATGCGCCATTACATATGGAAAAGAATGTAATGTCTCGTGACTCTTCTAGGTCAAGGCATGAAAAATACTTTGCTCTACCTAGTTGATCTAAAATGTCATCAATTCTAGGTAACGGAAATTTATCCGACAACAATTTTTTATTAATTTGACGATAGTCAATTACCAATCGCCATTTTTTATTTTCGGAATTTGGCAATGATTTTTTATATTTAATAAGAGTGGGCTATTGTAAGGTGATACATAGGGCTCGACTATTTCGTCTTTTATAAGCTTTTGGCTTGTCATTGTATTTTATATCTATAATTTTTGTTATATATTGGTTCATCGTCCACCAGTCTTAATTTTTGTTTATAAAAGTTATTTGTTGTTATTGATTCGGTTTCTAGTCCGAATACATCACTATATTTCTTGCACAACTTCGTAAGTTGGCTGTGAAACTGTGGGGGAAAATTTTTTGATAACGTAGTTAGTACTGCGTTTTCACGCTTTTCTTTATTTGCTTCTATTATTTCGTAGCCGCAAAGTGGTTCATATTTCAAACTTGATATGTTTACTATTTGATCTATATTTGTAGTGTTTAGCAATCGTATGACTGCGTTTTGGGGGTTAGTTATGGTATTTGCTAAATAAATACCATGCTGAATTTCCTGATTTGGGATCAATCACTGTCTTCTTGTGAACTTATTTCAATTTTTCGGACAACTTGGGATCTTGCTGGCAAAACTATTGAATTGTTACCAGAACTGTAGATATTGGTACATATATCGGATATTTTAGGTTGTTTGGTCTATTATTAACCTGTCTTCGGACGGATTGAAATCTAATTGACAGTTGTATTTCCTTATGAAATCGATTCCTAGTATTTCATCACATGGAATAGCGAATTGGGTATTAACGATGTGAAAGTCGTGTGGGATTATATATTTTGAAGATTGGATTTTAACAGAAGTAAACCCTATGGATTTAGTTACTTCTTGACTGATTCCCTGTATATGTATGATTTTATTGGTTTGAATACTTTGAAAATTATCGGAATTTTCTTTTACAATAGATATTTCCGCTCCTGTGTCTATTAAGAATACTAACTTTTTTCCCGTTGCCACATTCGTGAAGGTAACAAACGTATTTTGATTTAAACTGATGGCGTGAATCTTATTACTCTTTACTGCTGAGTACCTAAAGGTGCTTGGGAGTTTTCCGAAGCATTCTGTGCTACCATAACATTATTATTGGTATAACCGTTTTGTCGGTTATTTCCTCGGTTACCTCTATTATTCTTGTTGTAACCTCTGTTGTTTCCTCTGTTATTATTACTTCTGTTTTGCTGCGAATTTTGGCCGTTATTGTTATTATTATGGTTATTGTAATAACCACGACCATTGCCTCTACCGCGATAATTATATTTGTTATTATAATTACCACGGTTTCCTTGGGCATAATAGATGGTATTATTTTGGAAGATCTGTGGATCCCGACTCTACTGAAAGAGTGGTAAATCTAGTGATTGCTTCTTTAGCTGATTGAAAGTGTCCCGATTCCATTAATAATTGGACTCTTGGACTTTTGGTATGACCTACCAAGGCATTTACTGCCACTTTGGTAGTATATTTTATTGCTTCCTCACTTGGAAGACCATCGGAAATATATGCGCCCTTAAGGGCGTCGGTCAACTCAGTAATTTCGTTTGTGTATGTAACACAGTTATTGGGGTTTTTCTGCAGATTTTTAATTTTTGCTGTTAAAAGATCTACTGATTCACCCTTGAAGATTGTTGATAGTCTTCGTATTACTTCATCAATCGTTTTTTCTGAGCTTAGGGTATTAGCCGCTTGACCTTTTATTTTGATTTTATGAGTTCGATGGCTACCGCTTCGTGCGGTTCTTTTATGGTGTCAAGAACGCGAAGCGCTCCAATGAAACCCGGTAGACTTTTAATATCACCATCGAAGTATGGTATCAGCTTGGTGGCTGTATTTATGAATTCTACCCTTGATTGTGTCATTGTGCTTTCTTTTGGAATGGCTGGTTTGTTATGACTTATTATTGATTGGTCAGAGCTCACTGATGGTTCCACTTGACCTTTTTCTTCATCAGCCATTGGGTTCGTTACTTCTTCCAGTGATATTGAACTTTCCAAATCAATTGTTTGTTTATATTCAATATTATATCTTTTCAATACGGATTTTGCCTTTTGTTTGCAGTCATCATAGAATGCATTTGCGGCTGTTTTTCGTCCCGCACTTAGTTTACTATAGTGTTCTCTTAACACTGCTCTGATATTTTTTAGACTCTCTATTATTATTTTCGAGTGTTTTTCTATTGTACTTTGGGATGTTTGTGTTTCCCTATTCTGTTTCCCTATTCTGCGAGAGGCATTTACAAGATTTATTTAATTCTTGCGCATGTATTCTAGCTTTTCCGATTATATCATCCCAAGTAACCATAGTTTGTAAAAAAATCTACTTTTTTTTATTCCCAGAGACGTTATCTCTACGGGTTGTCTGAATATTTCGTGTATTTAGTCGTTTAGACTGGTTTTTAATTGACAAAAATTTTTCTCTTTTAAAAAATGTTCATAGTTTGCTACTCTATATCTACTATTATTCTACATCTGAGTCTATCAAATCTATGGGTTCATTATTCGGTTCTGATATATTTATCAGCTCGATTGAGTCCTTGAAAAGTTCGTGTACCCATCCGGGCACGTCTTTTCTTAAAGGAGTCTTGGCTAACAATCTACCGTAAGCTACTTTTATGGGTTTTTTCATAAGATCTACAATATTTTTTTCAAGATTGTAGTTTTGGGCTATCCAATATCTTATTTCCTTGTATTTGCGTTTTGTTTCGACTGATTGTATCAGGAAATCAAGGAAGGGTAAATATTTTTTTAGCCTTTCTTTCTGTTTTATTCATGCTAGTTCGATTTATTTATTTTATTTTTTTTTTCTTAATTTTGGCTTTATTTTCGCAACAACTTATTATTGTTGAGCTTCATCCATCAGGTAGAAGCGAAATGTGTCTGTTGAGTTCAAAAAACAGCATATATTTGGTACAGTGACAATAAAACTCATCTGTACCTGCACTGTATTTCATTGCTGTATTGCACTTCCTTTAACTGGGAATTCTTCTCCCGTTAAATCAAGGTATGCTAGTCTTATCTGTACTATGTTTATCGAACTTTGTGCCGAGTTAATATTATCCCTACTAAAAACCTCAACTAAATCTGATGCAATGTTGGGATTCCTATCTACTATCTTCCTAAAATAACTGTCTAACGTACTCATTTTAATCAATATATATATATTTTGTTTAGCTTTAAAATTTTTTTATTTATTTCTGAAATTTATATATTTTTCCTTCTTTTGATAATAGTTTTTTGAAATGCATATTTACTACAATTGATGCATATGTTATTTAGATCTTACTACAATTGATGCATATGTTATTTAGATCTTATCAAGATCATTAGCATGGCTTAGGCCTCGTTTTGGTTACACATTTATTGTGTAGTTTGTATGCTTTATATAACACATATGCGCTCATTATTACTACAATTACTAATAAAAGTGCATTTGTTGGTTTTAAATCTACATTCGATGACTCTATTTTATTGATAACGTTAGCAGTGGAGTCCACCGTCTTGGTATCTATTAACCCCATATTGGGTTCATTAAATATGTCATCAAATATTGCCATATTCTATTATCAAACATTCAAATTTTAAAAAGTGTTTCTCTTTTTTTTATTTTTTTGCCTAATAATTGTGAATTTTCTTTTGTTGTTGCTTGTCTTGTTCTTGTCTTATTTAGAGATAGTTTTTTTTTCTTAATTGTTTTTGTTTAATTTTTCTTTTTACATATATCCCTGCCTATTTTTGCGTGTGTTTTTCAGGCCACACTCTACCACCAGATTTTCCTTTTGGGGTTGCGTAGCAGTGGCTACAGCTATATTCGCAATACGGCGAATATAGTGGTCCCTCGCAGTCGTTTGGGCAGACTATTTTCACTTTTGGTAATTCCTTCTCCGGTTGTAGAGTATGGGATTTCAGTTGTGGCTTTATTTTTCTTTTCGCCCAATTGGCTTTTTATGAATTCTACCTCGGCGTGTAATCTCACCGACGTATTCCAACTTATTATATTTGGGCTGTTCAATAGAACATATAAACTTTTGTTTATATGTATTTTTTCCATTCATTCTTATGACACAGCCCAACGTTGGTGTAGTGGGCGGATTGCCTACCACACGTAAATAATATTCTGCTCAGCACCTCCAGCGGTCGTTGTTGCCGTTTATGTTCTAGGTCCGCTTTGCCTTCCGGTCACTTTTTATAAGTTAGTGACCACTGTCACGGTCGCCATGTAATAGGTTCGATGTTGTATCCTTTGAGATGTAGTATTTTGGGTTTTTAAAAGTAAGACAAGCAGGTCTTTTCAGTTTGAGTATGGTTTATTGAATAATTCTTAATTCCATTACAATTGTTCTCTATAGCTAAAACCGCCTAGCTGCGCTGCTGGCAATGCAGGCAGAGGAGCGGTATGCTTATGTATAACATATTTATGTATAAATGTATGAATGTATAAATGTATATATGTATGTGGGGTTGGGCTGGTAACGCCGAATGGCCAGACCATCTCAAATCAGCTGTTTAACGACGGTGTGGCAAGCAATCCATATGAGACGAGGTGGCAAGCGACCCACGAAAACGACGATGTGGCAATGCTGCTACGAGAAGACGAAGAAGAAATTTTTAAGACGAGCCAACGACGAGAAGACGTTTTTTGAAAAGATGTGTAAACGACGAGAAGACGGGTATTAAAAAGAAGTGTTAAAGACGAAGACGTGTAAAAGACGAAACAATTACCATTCAATTTAAACATTTTTATAATTACTAAAACCTAATTATAATTTAAAATAAAACCTATTACCATATAACTAAATATAAATCAAACGGGACTACTTATTTCAACAGAATCGGAACCTAGTCCCACAAAATTGGGCGCTCATCCGCGATCGGTTAAAAGAGAATGGTAAAAAGTGAATTGTGAAAAGAAAACTGTGAAAAGAAAACGGTGAAAAGATTGCTGAAAAAAAAGTATAAAGAAGTTAAATGAAAAAGCGACTAATAGAATATAAAACAATAAATGCTGTAAAAAATAATCAAATTTTTTTTTCCCCCATCATAAACAAAATGCCGTGTTTAAAAAATTTTATTAATGCTAAAATTGCTAGTGCCAGTAAAGCAAGCATTACTGCTTTGCATAGATATGTATATGAGCGAGAGGGAGACAGAACCAATCGGCAACGGTTAAGAGAATTTTCTGGATTCAGCTTCGATGAGAATGACGCGCAATACGAAAGCAAGAAAAAATTCGTTGAACAGAACTTGTCAGAACGTGATCTCGTGTCTATATGTAACATACTCGGTATAGAGCACGAAGTAGAGAATTTGCAGTCACATATATTCCACGAACTTCGCAATTTGTTTTGTGAAAACGAAGAGCGTAACGACGAAAGCAGCGACGAATCTGACGACCAAGAGGGTGACGAAAGTGCCGCTCTCAGTAGTGTATACAATGATGCTGAAGAAAACGTTGAACAGAAAGAGAAAGAGAATTCACAAAGATGTAAGAGAAGTGGAGACGAAAAACGTTATAGTGACATTTCTATGCGTTGTGGTATGAATTTTCGTGCCATAGAGGACACAATTAGAACATTTGATGGAACAAATTCAATTCGAATTAAGGAATGGCTTTCGGAATTCGAAGATCAGGCTCTTTGATGGACTTTAATGACCTTCAAAAATTAGTTTTTGCAAAAAAGTCGCTAAGAGGCAATGCCAAGCTATTTGTTTTCAGTGAAAGAGGTATTAATTCTTGGTCAATACTCAAAAATGCATTATTAAGCGAGTTTAGGCAGACCGTATCGAGCAAAGAATTACATAAACAACTGAGCGAAAGAAAGCGAAACAAAAGTGAAAATGTGCAAGAATATTTTTATAAAATGAAAGACATTGCATCGCGCGGTAGAATCGAAGATCAAGCTCTAATTCAATATATAATCGACGGAATAGATGAACGAGAAACTAATAAATCGGTTTTAATGACTTAAAGAATTTTAAATCAAAACTAAGAAGCTATGAAACAATGTGTGAAAAATCCAAAGCTGTCGACCGCAGTGTTTTTGTTAAAAAGATGGCAAGTAACGGAATATCAAAAAATAAAGAAGTCAGCTGTTATAGTTGTGGACATAACGGCCATATAGCAAGTGATTGCAGCAATAAAGACAAAGGTCGAAAATGTTTTAAGTGTAACCAATTTGGGCATATTGCCAATAAATGCAGTCAAGTTAAACAAAAAGATGAACAAAAAGTGAATGCGTATACTCTACAATGTCAAAGTAAAATTACGAGTAAAACAGTGTTAATAGAGAATATAAATTTTTCGGCTTTATTTGATACAGGCAGCAAATTCAATGTTATGCGCGAAGACTTATTCAAAGAACTAAGTGAGCAAAAACTTTTGTCGTGCAGTATAAGTCTTATTGGATTTGGCGGTGATCGTGATGAGAATCAAATTAGACCAATTGGACATTTCGAAAAATCAATTAAAATCGATAATGATGACTATGTTCTTGACTTTTATGTTGTTCCGATGAAATGTATGGATATTAAAATAATCATTGGTGAACAGATTTGCCTTCTTGCCGAATTAATTTTTAATCGTTATGGTCTAACAGTGCGTAAATATGTCGAGAATGAGATCGAGATTTCGGAATTGAATATAATGAAAATTGAAGCTATCGCGAATAATGACGAAATAAATATAGATCAAGCTGCGGGTGAAAAAGCAAAAATTGAAGTGCGAGAATTAATTGAAAACTATAAGCCGGTTAAAACAAAGTCAACGCAAATCGATATGAACATAACATTAAATGTCGAAACACCAATATTTTCGCGTCCGCGCAGACTACCGTTTCAAGAAACAAAAATAGTCGATGAACAAATTGAAGAGTGGATAAACAACGATATAATTGAAGAATCTAATTCAGAGTTTACAAGTCCTGTAGTCCTTGTCAAAAAGCGTGACGGCTCACCGAGACTTTGTATTGATTTTAGACGCATCAATAAGGTCATTGTAAAAGATCGTTTTCCCCTGCCTCTTATTGAAGACCAACTTGATAGACTCCAAGGTGCAAAGGTATTCAGTACAATAGATCTGAGAAACGGATTTTTTCACGTACCAGTGGCCGAATCAAGTAAGAAGTACACATCGTTTGTGACTCAGAATGGCCAATATCAATTTAAGAAAGTACCTTTTGGGCTCTCCAATTCGCCTGGTGTGTTTCAACGGCACATTAACGCAATATTTCGACCCCTTACTCGCCGAGGTATTGCACTTCCCTACATAGACGACGAAATAATTCCAGCAAAAGATGAAAAAGAAGCTGTTTTAAATTTAAAAGAAGTCATTACTACTTGCAAAGATTATGGACTGGAACTCAACATTAAGAAGTGTCATTTTTTGAAAATATTATTGAAAATCAGATGTTGTATCCGACAACCGAAAAGATTGAAGCCGTTTCTAAATTCAAAATTCCTCAGACACCTAAGCAATTGCAAAGTTTTTTGGGTTTAAGTGGGTATTTCAGAAAATTTATACCCAACTACGCAATCATTGCAAAGCCATTAACAGACTTGTTAAAATCCAATAATAAATTCTATCTAGGTGCAGCAGAAGAGTGTGCTATCAATTTATTAAAGAAGAAGTTGACCGAAAATCCAGTTTTAAAGATATATAACCAGAAGTACGAAACCGAAGTTCATACAGATGCTTTAATAGATGGATTTGGTGCAGTCCTATTGCAAAAATCAGATGAAGACGACGAATTACACCCTGTTTATTTTATGAGTAAGAAGACTACAGATGCTCAGCGCAAGTACTCGAGTTATGAGCTGGAAGTTCTAGCAGTCATTGAGGCCTTGAACAAGTTTAGAGTTTACCTTTTAGGAATCAATTTTCGTTTGATAACTGACTGCAATGCTTTTACGAAGACACTTGATAAGCAAAGTTTGTGCACAAGAGTTGCACGTTGGGTCTTATTTCAACAAGAGTATAATTTCAAAGTTGAACATCGTCCTGGAACACGTATGAAGCATGTAGACGCCCTGAGTAGATATCCAATATTAACAATAACTGAAGATAGTATGGGTATCAGACTGAAATAAGCTCAAATGCAAGACGAACAACTTAAAGCTATTAAGCAAGTACTTACCGATAAAAAGCAGTCCTATGACAACTATTTTTTAAAGTCAGATATTTTGTACAAGCTTGTAAATGACGTCGAATTAGTTGTAGTACCAAACAGTATGCAGAAACAAATAATTAGCCGAGCACATGACAGAGGTCACTTCGCAATCAAAAAGACTAAGGAGTTGATTTGCAAGGATTATTATATACCAAACAACGAGGATAAAATCGAGAAATACATAAGCTGCTGTATACCGTGTATCATGAGTAATCGCAAAAGAGGTAAGCAGGAGGGTCTGCTACATCCACTGCAAAAAGAAGACGTCCCGTTGCACACATATCATGTAGATTTTTTGGGTCCCCTTGACTCGACGCATATGAATTATAAGCATATCCTAGCCGTAATTGACTCATTCACTAAATTCTGTTGGCTTTATCCGACGAAGTCAACAACTGCAAACGAAGTTATAGCAAAGCTGTCTGCACAGAGTTCAATTTTCGGTAATCCTTCAACAATTATTTCGGATAGAGGTGCTGCTTTCACCGCAGATATCTTCATTCAGTATGGCCGAGATGCAAACATTAAATTGGTGAAGACGACAACTGGTCTACCCCGAGTAAACGGTCAAGTTGAGAGGTTGAATGCAACTATAATTTCAGTACTATCTAAGCTCATCATCGACGATCCAACGAAATGGTACAAACACGTATCCAGAGTCCAACAAGCAATTAATTCCACATATGCTAGAAGTATTAATTCCACACCTTTCGAGCTGCTAATAAGAGTAAAGATGCGAACCAAAGAAGACGATCAGCTAATAAAACTAATCAATGATGAAACCATAGCTACATTTAACAACGACCGCAACGAACTACGATGTACGAATAAGAAGTCATACAATTTGGGACGTAAACCAGCCAAACATTACGACGTTGGTGATCTAGTCGCCATAAAGCGAACACAATTTGGCGCCGTCCTAAAATTGAAGCCAAAGTTTTTGGGCCCATACCAAGTTGTTAAAGTAAAGCAAAACAATGCATATGATGTACTCAAGATGGGAAGTTCAGATGGTCCAAAGAATACGTCAACGTGTGCTGAATATATGAAGCCATGGTCAACAGACTATGATGATGATGACGACGGCGCATTCGGGCCGAATGCTTAGTCAGGACGGCCGGATGTGGGGTTGGGCTGGTAACGCCGAATGGCCAGACCATCTCAAATCAGCTGTTTAACGACGGTGTGGCAAGCAATCCATATGAGACGAGGTGGCAAGCGACCCACGAAAACGACGATGTGGCAATGCTGCTACGAGAAGACGAAGAAGAAATTTTTAAGACGAGCCAACGACGAGAAGACGTTTTTTGAAAAGATGTATAAACGACGAGAAGACGGGTATTAAAAAGAAGTGTTAAAGACGAAGACGTGTAAAAACCTAAAGACGAAACAATTACCATTCAATTCAAACATTTTTATAATTACTAAAACCTAATTATAATTTAAAATAAAACCTATTACCATATAACTAAATATAAATCAAACGGGACTACTTATTTCAACGGAATCGGAACCTAGTCCCACATGTATAATGTTTACATAAGAGTATGTATGTATATATGTCGCCGCAGCGAGAGAGTGAGGATGTATCATATTGCCGCGCGTGTTATATTTGCCGACACAGCAATTGTCCAGCACCATGTACTCATGGGTAGTCATGTAAGAGCCAAATGTACTTGAATGTTGCGCACATAAATATTGTAACTAATTGCTACAATATATTTGTATACATTGTAATGTTGTTATTCTAGAACATGCTACAACTCAAACTTCTGCAAAAATATTTCTTCTAGAACTATATGATATAGTACCGATCCTATGATTTTCATACTTTATCTTACGTAATAAAAAAATAGCTCTTAAGATGGCTGAGTAAAACGCATACGCACCGACGGACGGAGCAACCATGGGCCTATGTTTTCATTTTTTTGTTTTTCCTAAAAAGTATAACAGATAGAGACATCAAGTTTGGTTTATATACTCGTTTAGTTAGCGCGCAGAAAATAGTTGTTGCAATTTTTTGCCACGACCTCTTCCGCCCCCATAATTTAAATAAAACAGATTTTGTTAAAAACTATGAAAGCTACCGACATTAAATTTGGCATGCCCATTTCCGCCCACGCGAATTAAACAAAACCGATTTTTTCGAAAACTAGCACAGCTAAAGTCACCGAATTTAGTATGTATACTGGCTTAGTATGGGCGCAGAATTAGTATATTTTAATATGTTGCCACGCCCACTTTCGCCTCCATAATTTAGAAAAAACCGATTGGCTCTTGCAATTTTTTGACCATCGCGATCAAATTTGGCAGACTAATAAATCTTATCTATTTCTACCAAACTACCAAATTTGATTGAAATCGGACTAGAAACATGCAAAATATGCGTATGAACGTATTTTGCTACGCGATTCATAAGGGCAGAATTGGCCGTTGGCTAGTGGCGGCGCTAGAGTGCTCGTGTGTTTGTAGAGTGAGCGAGATAGCATATGGTATGAGGCATGTTGAAATAATTTAATAGCCATACATTTGGTTTTCGAAATTTTAAATAGTTGTTTCACCTGGTGTATGGTATACCCAAGTCGGCGAGTCGACTTACTTACGTCATTTTAATTTGATTTCATTAATTACACAGGCCGACATTTTTGAGGTCATGAAAAAGTGTTAAAAAATAAAGTTCAATATGTGTTCAATAGTAATTAGGGGGTGCTGTAGTTAGCTTTTGTCTATTACGTCATGTTTTTAAGAAAAGTGTGTTGAAATTATTCAAATTGGCCGCATTTGCAGTATTTTATTGTATAATATAAACATAATATTGGGCTAAAAACAGTTTTATTTAAACCTTTTAATATACTAAATGTGATTTAATAGCAATTTACAAAATATTAAACAGGTACTTCTTTGTTATAATGCATAATATCTTACACTTTGGATATGGTTCTATAATGATTTAAATTTGAACCAAAAAGTTCGATATAGCCATT
This sequence comes from Drosophila willistoni, assembly GCF_018902025.1. Lineage (NCBI taxonomy): Eukaryota > Metazoa > Arthropoda > Insecta > Diptera > Drosophilidae > Drosophila > Drosophila willistoni. Next base: position 158,297 of record NW_025814436.1, read on the forward strand.
TCAAGAATTCACAGTTGCTTGGCGATAGAAATCGATGTGTTTCGAAAAGGGACAGTACAGGCGTAAAATCTGGAGTGATGCCACTCGGTTGGTTGATGTCGTTGGGTTTGGCTACCCTCGTGAGCTGTCAATCGTCTTTCTTTTCTTTTCCGGTCTCTGCCCCGTTCAAGACGCATCGCTCCTAACAAATATAAGAACTAATCTTAACCAGAGGGCCGGGGCTAATTTCGACCGCGTCAAAGTTTGTATACCCTTGCAACTTTTTTGGTAACTCTTTCCTTAGCTATTGCCTAAGCTCCTATGGGAGCTATATGATATAGTCACCCGATCTTTATCAAATTCGGCACAGCCATTAACAGATATACTAAACTAACAAATGTTTAATTTGAAAGCAATCGCGTTAAAAGTAACGAAGTTATTGACAAAAGTCACTGCTATATGATATAGTCACCCGATCTTAATCAAATTTGGCATAGTCATTTATATGAATAATAAACCCACCAATATTAAATTTCACGACAATAGCTAGGAAAACAAGAAAGTTAATGAGAAAAGTCACTGTTCGTGACTTTGATGTTTGTATGGGAGCTATCTGATATAGTGATCCGATCCGGCCGAATCCAAGATATACAAACTGTGCAGTATATACAAGCCTACATGCAAAATTTCAGCTATTTATCTCTTACGGTCTAGGAAGAGATCGCGTCGATCCAGACGGAAGGACGGACGGACGGACATGGCTATTTGAACTCGTCTCGTCGTGCTGATCAAGAATATATATACTTTATATGGTCGGAGAGGCTGCCTTCTATGCGTTGGACACTTCTGAAAAAAATTAATATACCCTTTTTGCAAGGGTATATATATGGATAGTAGTGACGAGAAAAAAACGTTACCATGCAGTTGGCATTATAAGGAATAAAGTAAAAGGTGACGTTACACACTGGTACAAAAAACCTTGACCCTCTTCACTAATAAAACAATAATAACACACAAAGCAGCGTCAGCCAATGTGCTAAACCAGCAATTTAGGTCTGATGCGCTATACTCCTTTGTGTCGGGGCTTAAGAAATCCCTCAGGGCAGTAGTACTGCCAGCAAAGCCCAAAGATTTACCCACTGCACTAGCATTAGCACACGTGGCCGAAGTAAGCCATGACTTCGCAGCTTTCTGGGTTGGAAAAGCTAGTAACGACTTGTCAGATGGTGAAAAACTTGTAATTTTTTAAGGAACACTCCCTTCTACCGTTCATCACAAGAACAGTAGAAGGGAAAACAATTAAACTAGTTATCGATAAGGGGGCTTAAAAAAATTATATTCGACCAATGACCGTATTAAAATTTATTACCCCCGCAGAAAACCTTTTAGTGTCAGATCCATACATGAGACCTCAAAGGGAACAAAAAAATGTCCATTACATATTTTCGGTCTTAAAGCTCATTTCTTTTTGATAAATATCCCAAACGATTTTAAAGGCATAATTGATCTATTAAACAACCAAATAATTACGAAAAATAGATCTGAGTCCATTAATTTTAACCCATTGTCCACAAGGAATGATTTTTTTGATTATAACTTAAACGATATATAATTATCTATCTGGTCATTCCAGATAGGAAAAAAAGATATTGTTTTTAAAAGTCGTGACTTTATTCAGTGAATGAATACTTAAAAACTAAAGTACAAAGATGTCTTATAGTAGAATTTATAGGCTAAATTTGCGAGCCCTTTAGTGGCGTGATCGATATTGGTGCGATTTGATTGGCCCGAATTTTAGTGCTGAATTAGAGTTCTCACGTTTTTGACTTTTAAGGGGACAATTATTATTGCAAGTGTTCAATTGTTTATGAATAAAACGGATCTAATTGGCCTGTGTTTTAATTATGCGTTAGCGTTCACACGCTTTGATTTCGAGGGGGACAATTTTTATTGCAAGTGTCCAAATGTTTATAAAAAAACGGACGTTTACTTTGAAGTTATTAATTTTAGGCGAAAAATGTATAAGGTTTTGGATATTGACGTTGTATATATGACTCCCCCATCCTAAAAATATAGCCTGTCCCCAGGCCGATACATTGGGATATAGCGAGGGGTTTTTCTCATCTGTAAATATTGGAGTATCAATTTTGTTTTTAATTTGGGACTCAATTTTTTCAACAATTGGTGTTTCGATTATTTCTGTGCGAGCATGTAGTGATATACATGTGCACGTGTAGTTGTTAGCTGCCTAATTTTTCTACGTTGCTAACGATAACACAAGTGTATGCTAAAGATGGGGGTCGTGCACTTCTAGCGTTGCTCTTGCTTAGCTCGTCGGATGATAGGGGGTTCTTTCCTACTCTAGGCATACGCACGGATCATACAGAAAAAATATAAGTGAACTATCAGAAACTAAAAGGATGTAAAAAGCAAAATATTGGACCAGATCGGGATACTATTAATTGTGCGGACGACTTCTCTGCAGATTAGCTAAAGGTGTTGTTCGCTAACCCTTTCTGTACCCACCCTACCTTGGCAAACTATTGGGTTTAATTGATTGCCCCTTAACAGACTCTTAAATGATCTTAGACGATTTGTAACGGCAGCATAGTCATGGATTGAGGCGACGGACTCCTCAATGAATTAGTTTACACAACATGACGTAATTTTAAGTTACGGGTTTAATTCCAAACAAAGGGGTTTTCATGACTTAATATTCTAAGAAATTACAAAATAAAGATATGTAAAAAGATATAGTAAAATAAATTTAAATACGATAACAGAGCAAATATGTTTCAAAAATTCATAGTAATTCAAAAGAGATTCGGGTTATGTGGCCGCGTGTGCCAGTTGGCAATGAAACAAATATTTATATATGTATATACATGTGTGTGTTAACTCACGATTTATCCAACTGTGCGATCTCTGGGCCCATCGATGCTGCAGGGATTTGCTGTATAATTTAGATATTAAAAAAAATGAAATGCAACAAAGCCAATCTCAACGCATTACATATTCATTAGGTTTCCTACTAAGGAAAACGTATTTTACTTAACCAAATAGGGACTTCATCTTAATAATATTTAAAGTTTCGTTACGTTACTTAAACTAATACTTCATTTAAATTTTCTTTTAGATCAGCAAAATTTACGTTAATAAAAGAGGAAAAAACCAGAGGGCCGGGGCTAACTTCGACCTCGTCAAAGTTTGTATACCCTTGCAACTTTTTTGGTAACTTTTTCCTTACCTATAGCCATCAAAGTGAAAAACGTTTTATCTAAAAAAGCTGTTTCCGAAAGAACGGCCTACAATCTTAGCATAGCAAATAACGACGATATTGATCAAAGTCACTGTTTTCCACCGATCGTTCCTATGGGAGCTATATGATATAGTAACCCGATCTTTATCAAATTCGGCACAGTCATACACAAATATATTAAACTAACAAATATTTAATTTGAGAGAAATCGCGTTAAAAGTAACGAAGTTATTGACAAAAGTCACTGTTTTCGACCGATCGTTCCTATGGAAGCTATATGATATAGTCACCCGATCTTGATCAAATTTGGCGTACTCGTTTATATATGTAATTTACTTAACTATATTAAATTTCATGATAATAGATCAGAAAATAACGAAGTTATTAAGCAAAGTCACTGTTCGTGACTTTGTCATTTGTATGGGAGCTATATGATATAGTGATCCGATCCGGCTGAATCCGAGATATACAACGCCTGCAGTATATACAAGCCTACATGCAAAATTTCAACTCTGTAGCTCTAACGGTCTAGGAGGAGTTTGCGTTGATCCAGACGGACGGACAGACGGACGGACGGACGGACGGACGGACCGACGGACGGACGGACATGGCTATATGAACTCGTCTCGTCATGCTGATCAAGAATATATATACTTTATATGGTCGGAGATGCTTCCTTCTATGCGTTGCACACTTCTGACCAAAATTAATATAACCTTTTTGTCGAAAAAATCGAAAAGTAGTAGATCTCGCACAAATTGGGTGTATAATGTTGGTATTAGCCGGGGAATTGCGTCATTTCATCAACAGACTATTTTAGCCTGGCCCATGGCGATGATTATTGATGAAATGGAAGGGTTGACAAAATAAGTCCGAGGCTCGTTGGTGTCTTAGTTGTTGAAAGATGTCTCTTTTTGTTCCAACCAAGAAAATATCAGCGATTGGGCTGGGGTATAATTAACCAAATTGTCCCAAAGAAAATGAAAAATCCAAGGCTGCTTGAAAGCCAAAAGTTGCTTGGTCGACGCCACGCGACCGAAATATAAATTATAACTGAAATATAACGGGGTTTAAATTCTAATATTTTCAATAAATTTAATTTTATATCACCTTATTCTTGGAATATTCACTAATATTTTTATTCACTTTAGCCAAATATGTATATTACTGCCTTGTGCAGTCACTGTACTTTTTAACGATGATGTAATATGTACGTGTTTCACAAATATATATATATATATATTTATGTGAATATTAATATTCACGTCTTTTCGAAATCAAAGTATCAAATTAAATGAAAAAGCCTGTACCAAAAATTCTGAATCTAAGCAAACGCAATGCATGCGAACGAATTCTAACGGATCTTTTCCATGCTCTCTTCTTTGCTTACGCTTTGCGTTCGCTGTACGAAATGAGAGTAAGAACCGTACCAAGTGAAGACATGTGCGTAGTAAGCAAGAGGGGTTATTCATTTATTCTTGCAAACAAACAAAAAATGGAATAAAAATTATTATTATTAAGAGGGCTACTACACCACAGTTAATGCTATGGCAGCCTACTGACGGAGTCATGAACTGAAAAAGGACCTCTTTAGCTAATTTAGGTGCTTATGTCTTTCAAATGATATACACCGAGAGATTTATTCTGCTCGTTAGCTAATTTATAATACGACGAACTGACCTTCCTCAACACCTTATCTGGGATGAAGACTGGTGCTAATTTGCTACTAAATCTTTTTGGGGCTGAACTCTGTGTAAAATTTCGAGCATGAACTGAGTCGCCGACTTTTAGTTGTCTGCTTCTGCTACGCAAATTGTAATTACGAGCATTTGTTGCATGTGCTTTGGCTATGTTATCCTTAGCTTTTTGCCGAGCTACCTGCAATGCATCGAATCTATGCAACGAGATGTCTTCAGTCATTAAATTCAATTTCCGCAAAAGTTCATAGTCCTTAACATTATGAAGCATGTGTTGACCAAAACATAGATAGTAGGGGGAATATGCAGTACTGCGGTGGATAGATGAACGAAATGCTGCACTAATTTCTGTAAGATGATTATCCCAAGTGGTATGGTCGGTCCCTATGTATGCGCGAATTGCTGCTAGAACTGAGCGGTTAAGACGTTCACTTGCGTTCGCCTGAGGGGAATAAATAGCAGTGCATTGATGCGAGACTCCAAATCGAGTAAGAAATGACTTAAAGAATCCGGATTTGAATTGTGAACCATTGTCCGTCAGTATACATTCCGGTACGCCAAATGTATAAAATATATAATTTTCTAAATAATCGCAAATACGATTGGATGTAAACTTCTTAAGCGGATGCAGAAAATGAAATTTGGTGTTGTGATCGACTATGATCAATAATCCAATGTGCCCTTGCTTTGATATGGACCTAAAAAGTCCATGTAAAGCTTTTGAACGGTCTATCGGATGTCATTTTCTGCGCTTCATTTCCGCTTGCGTGTTCTGTTCGCTTATAAACATATTTGCTGTCTACGCGCAAATCAGGCAATCTGGACTGGTTGTCTGTAAGGCGTTTTGCCAGTTCACGATAATCATCTGATTCAAAATATTTAGACGACAAATCTATAATAGGTTTTATTTCTGAAAGTTCTGAAACTTCATCTCGTCGCGATAATGAGTCCGCTACAATGTTTTGAGAACCAGGACGATGAACGATTTCAAATGAGAAAGCTTGTAAGTTAATTGCCCATCTCGCTAATCTACCGGAAAGGTCCTTCTGTTTCATAAGCCATTTTAGAGAAGCGTGATCGGTAACTACTACAAAAGTTTGTCCCTCAATGTATGCTCTAAATTTCTTAATTCCTTTAATTACTGCTAAACATTCGAGTTCTGATATCGTATAGTTTCTTTGCGCTGTGCTCAGTTTTTCTCACATGTAAGCTATCGGTAGGTCTATGCCTTCGGAATTAGTTTGAGCTAACATACATCCTATACCTGCTAAACTTGCATCACATAATAAAATAAACGGTTTCTTAAAATCGGGAGTGGTCAAAATAGGTGCTGAAGTTAATCTTCGCTTCAGTTCTGAGAAAGCGTAGTCTGCTTCTTCGTTCCAACTAAGAGATCAGTTCTTTTTTAAGAGTTCTGTTAATGGAAAGCTAATGGTTTCATAATTTTCAATAAAACGTCGATACCACCCAGTGAGTCCCAAAAATCTCCTTAATTGTTTTACTGTTGTTGGAATCGGAAAGTCGTTTATTGCACAAACTTTTCGAGGATCGGTTTTCACTTGTCCGTATCCAATAATAAAGCCGAGGTATTTAATCTCCTGCATGCAGAACTTAGATTTAGCTACATTAATCGTAAGATTCGCCTTACGCAGTCTCAATGCTACCTCTTGTATTAAAGCAATATGCGATTCAAAATCTTCGAAGAGAATTAACAGGTCATCGATGTAAACGAATACCCTTGTGCGCAAATAAGACGGTATGACACGATCCATAAGTCTACATAAAGTCTGCGGGGCGTTGCACAAACCAAAAGGCATCACTTTATATTGGTAAATTGGCCGGTTAGGTATTGTGAAAGCGGTGTATTGATGTGAGCTTTCCTCTAACGGAATTTGCCAGAAGGCGTGTTTCATGTCCAGTCCAGTAATAAATCGAGCAGGTGGCAGCCTACTAAGTATTCCATCAATATGGGGAAGGGGATACGCGTCCTTACGAGTGCACTTATTCACTGCTCTGGAATCTAAACATAATCGAACTTTTACGCCACGTCTCACCAATAAACAATTGGAGCTCCATGGGCTGTTACATTCTTCAATGATATCTAAATCTAACATTCTATCTATTTCCGTGAACATAAGCTTCTCAATGGCCGGTGAAATTGGCCAATGCCTATGTTTAATGGGCCTAGTACTATCAACTTCAATCTTATGATCAATGAGATGTGTGCGACCTAATCCTTCTTTATCGTAGGAGGGTAATTTAGCAATTGCAAAATTAAGTTTTTGCTGCTGAGACTCAGACAAACGGTGCATTTTCACGGAATCTCCATGATCATTTCCTTTTTCTTCAATATTAATAGTGGTTCTTCCTTCAATTTATCTATTAAACCAAATTTACGCCAAAAATCTATTCCAAGATATATGCCTTGTTTCAAATCAGGAATAAAAAGAAATCAAGGGGATTGGTAAGTTGTCGATACGTAATGTCACTTGTCAATTTACCTTTAACAAAACATTCAGATTTGTTGGCCTTAATTTTATTGCCTGAACAATTGCGTGTTTTAGGATGCTTTAAAAACTCTTTAGCTACCTTACTTCCTAAGCAACTAATATTAGCGTTACAGTCTAAAAGAGCAGCGAAGGTCTGGCCTTCTATCTTTATTTCTGTGTACAATCGATTATCTGATCGGGAAAATATACTGGAAATAAATTTCTTGCGGTTATTTCTAACCTTCTCCCAAAAGAAGCGTAGTCTATGCGTAGAGCGCTTAGACTTAATCATTGGTCGTATGCTGTCTACGTCACCAAAGATGCGATGACGAACGGTCTCATACTGAGCCAAACGTAGGTGAAGAGGATGAAATGGGCTTTTATCGACTGTTGTCGAAGTTGGTCCTACATTTCCTTGTGAATCTGTTTCTTTCCTACAAACAAGAGGTTCACATTCCTCTGTTTGGGAATATTTATCCTTCATTATTGGTCTGGATGCGACAACGAAGTGTTGATCGCCGCATCCGTCGGTCGGTTTTCCTGCGGGTTGCAATTACGACAACGCGGTTTAAAAACATTTACGGCTCCGCAACCATAGCAAAATACAGTACGCGGTTCTAGACAGATATCAAAACGGTGTCCAGGCTTTCGGCAGGTCCAACATGTAAGTTTATGTTGAAAAGCTTCCACCTCCTCCTGCATATAATTCTCGAAATTAGAGTCTTATTCAGCTATCTTTGAACGATGTCCAAAAGTATTCTTGGTCGGTATGCTCTTCATTTGTTTAGCAAATTGCTCGTGCGTTCGTACTTCCTGTCTCAGATGAGATAAGGTAAAAATTCCTAGATGCATAAGTTCATAACGAATTGCCGACTTTGAATGTCTAATTAATAACTTGACTAAAGAATCCTCTGAAAGTTGTGTGTTTAATCTTGCTACTAGCCTTTCGACACTAAACTGGTAATCCTCAAAGGTTTCATTCTCGCCCTGGTATCTGCTATTAATCAGTTCCCAGGTGTCCATATCGTTATCTACTTCATCAAACTTCTTTCTAAATTCTACACAAAATTTATTCCAATCGAAACTTAAGTGTGCTCGATGAAACTTCCAAAACCAATCATTCGCTTTACCTGCGAAAAGTAAATACAAATGATCACAAAGTACTTGATAATCTTCATTCAAATTTTGTTCTGCTAATGAACGAACTCTGTATAGGAAATCCTCTGAATGCATTCCTTCTTTAGAACCATCAAATTTTATTCGCCAACTTTGCATAATGCTTGCTACTTTTTCGGGTGACAATGTCGAATTTGCTCGCGACCCTCTATTTGAGTTCTGAGTCTGACTACTAAGATTTCTAGATGTTTGCGTGTGGTTATAGTGTTCTTCTTGTCTTGGTGCCGGGAGGCTGAACGCTGGAGAACGTTCTTGAATGGGGTTTGGTTCGTTGCGCTCAAGTCGAATAGAAGCTAATTTGTCGTCAATCAGCAAAGCTAAATGGTTTACTAATTGTTCCTGTTGTGCTTGAATAGCAGTTTGTATCAAAGTTGTGTAATCTGGAGGGGTACTTGGTCTTGGACTACTAGCTTGGGTAGGCGATGGCCTATGTTGACGTGAGGTGGTTGAAGATCTCGAGCCGATCCCTCTCCTCTGAATTGATCCCTGATTACGAATAGGTTTGGTCTTGGCAGGTCGACCAGGTCCTGAACGAGTATTATAAGGGGGTCACAGGCTGAGTTGTGGGCTCGCCTGATTTACTAGCTTCTTGGAGTTCTGTTTCCAAGTCAATATTTGATCTTACAAGTTGTTTCATCTTACAAGGATGCTTGCAAGTGGGGCATAAATTCGAAGTTTTTAAACACTCTGTAATACACTTATTGTGAAATCTGTGCTTACAAGGCGACAAAGCAACTGCTTCGTTTTCATTTAAAGTTTCATGGCAAATGCCGCAAAATGGGTCATTTTCTTGCAAAGCTCGCGCAATGCTCTCGTGACTGTGTCTAACAGACATACTTAAATTTTTCTTTAATTAATTTAAATTATCTAAATTTGGAATCCGCCATCATTATCCAATCCTATTGCCGTTTACAAAGTTGATTCGATCTGCACAAAAAATAGATTCTATTAAATCTTAAACAAAAATTCCTATTGCCGATTTGTCTGAATGACGATTTCCTAAACTGGTCATATACCGACATACGCCAGTCATGTACTATTCCTGGTCCAGGTTCTTTTCACTCTAAACAAAGTAAAGGTCTAAGAATGCCTATTTTATAATATTGTAACTTTTCAACGACTCCATTGGTCAGTCAAGCCGATATGACCGAGTTGCAACTGCAATTCCTAACGCTAGCCTTAAACTACAAAGATCATAAAATTTGCGTTCCCGCCTAGTCATACAAAGATACGTCATACAATGCTGTTGCCGCCAATAGTTTCTTATCATTACTATCACGATTCACACAAGCAATCTACAACGGGCACCATCGCATTACGATTCTGCATAACTAGCTTGAAAATAAAATTAATCTAAATGAATGAATATGAATGGATGATAATGAGCAATAATATTGTGGATACTTTAGTGGTGTACATATCCGATTAGTAGTGGGGTTGTCCTACATTTTATTCGGGCCTCATGATTCGGCTCCATTACTTATTGGCAAACTATTGGGTTTAATTGATTGCCCCTTAACAGACTCTTAAATGATCTTAGACGATTTGTAACGGCAGCATAGTCATGGATTCAGGCGACGGACTCCTCAATGAATTAGTTTACACAAACATGACGAAATTTCAAGTTACAGGTTTAATTCCAAACAAAAGGGTTTTCATGACTTAATATTCTAAGAAATTATAAAATAAAGATATGTAAAAAGATATAGCAAAATAAATTTAAATACGATAATTAGAGCAAATATAGATTCAAAAATTCATAGTAATTCAAAAGAGATTTGGGTTATGTGGCCGCGTGTGGCAGTTCAATGAAACAATATTTATATATGTATATACATGTGTGTGTTAACTTACGATTTATCCAACGGTGCGATCTCTGGGCCCATCGATGCTGCAGGGATTTGCTGTATAATTAGTTATTAGAAAAAATGAAATGCAACAAAGCCAATCTCAACGCATTACATACCCATTAGGTTTCCTAATAAAAAAACGTATTTTACTTAACCAAATAGGGACTTAATCTTAATAATATTTAAAGTTTCGTTACGTTAATTAAACTAATAATTAATTTAAATTTTCTTTTAGATCAGCAAAATTTAC